>NW_027287117.1:600000-855000 GCF_022747635.1 Hetaerina americana
TAGCCAGGCAAAGGGTAATCCACGCAGCATCTGTTGCTCAGAAGAGGGGGCTGCAAAGGCATATGACCCCAGTGGGGCATCCATTGAGTGATGGTGTCACATTGGAAACAATGTTGAGGAAGGCATTGGTAAACCACCTCAATCATAATTCCTAAGAATATAATGGACGAAATAGAGAATATGAATCCTGGACACTACTGGACTCGGCCCAATTGGCTGTGTGTCATCCCTGGCAGCGGTAGATGCAACACTTCATTGGTCATTATCTCACCAAACCCTTACAAAAGAAAACCAAGAATCAGCACAGAAGACACAGAAGAAGAAGACCAATTCAGTTAGAATAGGAATTTGTAATGTCAGGACAATATTGAGGATAGGAAAATTAGAGAATATTAAGCGAGCGAGGGAAAGAGGATACATAGATATTTTAGGTTTGTGCGAAGTGAGACGGAAGTAGACCTGGGATAACTGGAGTGATACTTACTGAGAAATATACAGCCAAGGGGGCGAGAGCAAACAAGGGGTTACCATAATAATGAATAAAGAGGTAGGAAGAAGCATAGTCAACATTGAACAAGCAACAGATAGAATATTACCAGTAGAGATGAAAGCAAAACTGACGAACTTGGTCATTGTTCAGGTATACATACCACCGAGCAATCATTAGGAGGAAGAAGACAATAGGATATATGATCAGTTACAGGACATAATCGCATATGTTCCAGCATGAAAATATTTGAGTGTGATGGAGGATTGGAATTCGACAATAGGCTATACATGGAAAATGCTAGGTCACTTAGAAAGGTATCAGTTTGATTATGCTATGGTTAGACACAGATACAGAAATGGTGCAATCAATTTGCACAGCTTCCCGGGAGCGGATACGGCCTATGGCCAAAATTAAGTTGCCATGAAATGCTTAAATTTCAAAAGATAAAGCAGGGGCGGCGAGTTAGGAAGTGGAATGTAGAAGCATTAAATGGATTGACAAAGAAGGACTACCAGCAGGCTGCAGAGAAAATAATGGAGAATGGTAAAGAGCTGAGTATTATCAAAGAAACATGGGAATTTATCAAGAAAGGGTTATCGAAAGCAACAGGGGAAATTATAGGATCCATTGACATGAAAAGGACTATGAAACCATGTAAATACAGAGTTAGGCAAAATGAAGTACAAAGAGTACAGTAAATGAGGTGGGCAACAAATAAAGTTAAGAAACATGGTAGAAGATTCAGTGCGAGGATATGAAAAGTTTGCAGAGGAAGGGAGAAATTAGTGTGCTATATAACAAGATCAAAACACTAATGGGAAGTAAGATGATCTGGGTTAACAGTTGTAGATAGGTCGGGTAAGGTTATAGTTGAAACAGAAAAGATCCAAGAGATATGGAAAGAATATAGAGAAGCACTGTATTAAAAAATAAATTAGGCCAACAAGGTTAGACACTGAAAATGACCATGATGTAAATGAAGATAGCTTAGGTCCAGCCATACTCAATGATAAGTTAGAAAAGGCATTAAGGGAGATGAAACCAAATAAGGCCAAGGGGGTTGACAACATTCCTGCAGAACGACTGAAACGCTTAGAAAAATATGGGAGGAAAAGCTTATAAGACCTGTTTTGTAGTATCTATTAGGAAGGAATCGGGCCAGAGGATATTTTGAGATGAGCATTAGTTCCTATTCTTAAAAAGGTAAAGGCTACATCATGTGATGACTACAGAACAATAAGTTTGATATCCCACGTAGCTAAAGTTGTTTTCAGGATCATCAACTAAAGCATAGAAAGTAGGGCATACAGAAAATTTCCAGCGGGCGTACGAGGAATGGGAGCAACCTTATACTAAGTGTGTAGCAGCTCAAGGAGCATACTTTGAAGATTATCAAGTTGATGTAAGTATATCGTCAATAAAATTCTTGCAAAAAAATCAGTCCTACCACTTTTGGGTGCGACCCTGTAAGATCACCTAGGGGATGATCAGGAAGGGGAGAGGTACACGTGATGCCATTGCAGCAATGAGAGTATTAATGGAGAGGAATAAAGAATACAACCAAGAGGTATTTGCTTGTTTGGTGGAGTTTGTAAAGGCATTTAACAGAGTAAATTAAGAAAAACTATCAAGTATATAGCAGAAAATGGAAATGTATATTTATTTATTTATTTAGGATACATTGCTGTTAGGCGATAAGCCGGGTGGCAATGACATGATATAACAAGAGCTATAAACTATGCAGTAGTCAGTCTTAAAACATATCATAGTGTCATTTAGTCATATAGTAGACTTACAAAATTAAAAAAAAATAAGAAAAAACAATATATTGTGATACAGCCATACACCTTCTGCCGTATTGCATTGAACAATCCCATCATGTATACCTTTTACATTCACGCCTAAATGATTTAATGCTTTTGGGTAAGGCCTTAAAGAGTTCATCAGGCAGCTGGTTCCACTCTTTGATTCCCATATTTAGGAACGAAAACTTGGCGGTGTTTGTCTTTTGGGGCATGTATTTGACTTTAAGCGGGTGATCATTCCTGCCGAGATAACATGGCTTATTTACACTCTCGTTCAGTTCTTTCCAGCCTCCGTCAGCTTTCAATATTTTAAAAATGGCACACAGTCTATTCAGCTTCCGTCTGTTCTTTAGTGACCCCCATCCTAGTGAACCTAGCATGTCG
The DNA here is from genome assembly GCF_022747635.1 of Hetaerina americana. Classification (NCBI taxonomy): domain Eukaryota; kingdom Metazoa; phylum Arthropoda; class Insecta; order Odonata; family Calopterygidae; genus Hetaerina; species Hetaerina americana. Next base: position 602,680 of record NW_027287117.1, read on the forward strand.
CTTACACTGTCAGTCTGCCTATGTCGCCCTAAAACGTACCTGGCAGCCTTCCTTTGCACTGCTTCTAATTTTTTCACATGCCCTATTTCAAAGGGATCCCATACTGTGGTCGCATATTTGACAATAGGCCTTACAATTGTTTTGTAGGCCAATTCTTTAGTTGATTTAGTGCTTCCTTTGAGGCTCCGCATGACCCAGTGAAGCGATTTAAAGGCTTTGCCTACCACATAATCTGTGTGCTGAGGTACTCCGGATGTGACGCGGGTTTCTTCTGAAATTTTGTGTCCAACACGAACCTGCTGGGTTCTATCTTGTAGGAAGGCCTTCGTCCATAGTAGTACTCTTTTATCAATATTTAGTTTTCCAATTTTATCTAACAATCTGTCATGGGGAACCCTGTCGAAGGCTTTTGAGAAGTCGAGTATAACTGCATCTATTTCTTTACCTTTGTCTAAGCAGTCTGATATTTCCTGGCAGAGTCCAAGTAGTTGGGTTTCGCATGAGTACCCTTTGCGAAAGCCATGTTGGTATTTAAATAGCCAGTCCTTATCCTCCCAGTGGTCACGTAGATATTTTGCGACCTTCTTCTCCATTAGTTTACAGGTTACAGACGTTAGGCTAATGGGGCGATAGTTCTCTAACCTGCTATTGGTCCCACCCTTAAAAATTGGTATTACATAAGCCTTCCTCCAATCATCGGGGATTTGATGATTATTTAACGTGATGTTAAAAATGGTGCGCAGATACGGTATCATTGCCTCTGACCCTAATTTGAGTGCGTCCCCAGAGATGTTGTCAGGGCCAATCGATTTATTGACTTTAAGCTTTTTTACTTTGTCCATGACTTCGCGGTCACAGATTTTCATATACTTAGGAATAACAATATTACTCTTTGAAGGTGTGATAACTAGTTCACCCGGACATGATACGTTCTCCCCTTCACAAACATGAAAAACACGTGGGGGAAGGTTTCCACTGAAATCCTTGCTAAAATCACTTCCATACCACTTGTTGAGCTCATTTGCTTTTCCTTCATCGTCTGTTATAATGTCCCCCTTTGCGGTTTGGATCACGCCTACCTTCACCTGGCTGTTTTTTCGTCTTCTTAAGTATTTGTAAAATTTATTTGTATCGTTTTTAGTGAGAATGTTCACTAAGTATTCTTCTTTTGCTACCCTCTTTTCCCTATTTAGTTCTTTTACTATCGATTTATATTTGCACAGATATGGGTTCCCATACTTGATCATAGAGTGACTCCTCCTAGCCTTTCTCTTTAGCTTTTTTATTGCGCAGTTATAGTACTCGGGGTCGGTGTTACTTTTGAGAGTCATTATATATTGGAGGGAAAGTAGGCTAATCCGCAACCTGTACATTTCCCTAACTGCTCAGGCTCAAGTGGGGAATGGAGAGTCCGGGTGGGCAGTGTTAGGGAGAGGCGTAAGCAGGATTGCCCATTATCACCATTGCTGCTCAACCTATATTTAGAGGAAATGATTAAAGAGGCATGGGAAGAACTGGAAGTAGAAATGAAAGTGGTTGGGGAAATCGTAAAATCAGTTAGGTTCGCTGATGACCAAGCTTTAGTTCATCAGTTAGCCAAGGGGTTGCAAGCATTCCTGAGTGAATTGGAAATTCAGTGCAACAGGTATGGGATGAGAATCAATATTAATAAAACAAAGGTTATGCGATTTTCTAGAAAGAAGATGGCTAAGCTAAACATTAAAATACAATGGCAAAAACTAGACCTGGTAGAACAGTTTACGTATCTCGGGTGTGTTTTGGACCAACACGGTCAAAGTAGTCGGGACATAAGGAGAAAAATTGCGCTAGGCAAAGAGGCTTTCACAAAAAGGATGGAGTTGATGACGGGGACGTTGAGTAAGGATGTTAAGAAAAGACTCGTAAAAACTTTGATATTGAGCGTAGGTACGGTGCGGAACCGTGGTCATTGAAACAGGAGGATAGACGTAGACTGGAGGCTTTTGAAATGTGGGTGTGGAGAAGAATGGAGATGGTGAAATGGACAGAGAAGAAAACATATGAGGAAGTACTTGGTATGGTGGGCAAAGAGAGGGGTTTGTTGGGTGAAATCCTATGCAGCCAGGAAAAGTGGATGAAGGGGGTATTGACCGGCAGTGGGATGTTGAAGACTGTAATAGAGGGGAGAATGTTAGGCAAATGAGGAAAGGGAAGGAATAGGATAGGGATGTTGGACGGGATGAAGGGAGGAAGAAAGTTCTCAGAGATGAAGAGGGACATGGTTTAGAGTGTGTTGCTGGATATTGTGTTTTGTTAGGAGAGGCAATTGAATTATTTGGTAGTTTGCCCATCCAAAAACCTATCTTAACTGGTAGATTACCTAATGATAATACATTTATAAATGTGTGTGTGTATATATATATATATATATATATATATATATAATATTATATATATATATATATATATATATATATATATATATATATATATATATATATATATATATATGTATATATATGTATATATATATATATGTATATATATGTATATATATATATATGTATATATATATATATATATATATATATATATATATATATATATATATATATATATATATATATATAGTATATATATACATATACAAATATAAATATACCTGGTGTCTATAAAAAATGCACCGTAAACTAGAGCAATCTTGTGGCCATTATGTGGATTATAGCTTTGCCCATTATCGGCGATAGTTGCCTGAGACCCAGTGAGCCATCTGTGCTAGGTGCACCTTTGAACTGTGCATATGGTGCCAGTTATGTTAGTTTCTGTTGACCTTGTTTTTACTGCTTGTCGAAAATTGAAAAATATGAAATCACAGAACAATTAATTAATTCTATTGTTTCAGGCTTCACTTCGTGGAAATATTTAATAGGGTTTTAAAGATGGCCAAGTGATGCCACGGATGATGCAAGGCCGGGACGACCTTCAACCAACTGTGTTGATGATAACATTAATCGTGTGAGGTCACTTGTCCATACCATTCGCCAAAAAACTGTCCAAATGATATCTGATGAACTGAATTCAGGAATCAACAGTGCACAATATTTCAAGGGAACATGATGGATGGATCATTTACCATGACAATGCACCTGCACATTCAGCTTTGATTGTTCACCAGTTTCTGGTAAAAAATTCAATCACCATCCTTGATGATATGAGGGAAGATGTGGACACAATAAAGCAAGAAATGAGGAGTCAACCAAAAAGCCTAAAGCAAGCCGAGGACTTCCAAGGGTGCTTTAAACAGTGGAAAAGAAGATGGAATAAGTGCAAAGCAAACAAATGAAGAATTCTTTGAAGGGGACAAAATGAAAATATTAGCAGAAAATTTGAAAGAGAACCTGAAAACACTTTGGTCGCACCTCATAGAAGTTCAGAGAAATTATCGAACAGTTAGTTAAATCACAAATGATAATGGCAAAAGAGTAAAGAGCAGTTTGTACAAGGCCAACTTATTCAATTCCTTCTCTCAAAACATCGTCTTCCAAGTCTTACTGTATGTCTCCCATACCTTGAAGTTCATTCTCTCTGCCTGACGCCCAAAATGAAAACCTCATATATTGGAATAGAGCATTAGCTGAAAAATATTAAGCCTGGTAAATCCTTTGGCTCCAATCAAATACCTGCTCATATATAGGGAACTAGCAATAGAAATTGCACCATATCAAGGAATCAAATTTAAGAAATTGCTAGTAGATCACAAGGTTCCCACTGATAGGAAAATGGCTAATGTAACACCAATATTTAATAATGGAGACAAGGAGGAACCAAGCAATTACAGACCTATTTCCCTTACATTCATATCATGCAAGATTATAGAACATATAGTTGCTATTTCCATAGTGGGACACCTCGATAGTTGCGAGTTGTTGAATAACCAGCACAGTTTCCAAGAGGGCAAATCCTACAAAACAAAACTTCCACTTTTTGTTCACAATATGCTTATTTTGGGATAGAGCCATGCTCCAGTGGGCATGGTTTTTTCAGATTTTAAGATAGCTTTCGACAAAATATCTCACAGAAAACTACCAATCTCTTTTAATCATAAGCGTACAAAAAAAAGTCTTTGACATCAAGACTGAAATTCATCAGCATCTGTTTTACAATGTAAAATTGTTTTACTTAGGCACATATTTACACAAATAGTGAAAAAACTGAATATATGTAAACGTACATATACTGAGTATATGTAAATATCGGCTACCACATATGTTGCAATGACATGAAATTGGTATTGGAATGAGAGTAAATATAGCTGGAATGAATGCATATATGGCATTTAAATATAATTATAGAACTCCTACTCTGAACAATGAGAGTGCCATATTACAGTGAATTCTCAGGGATGGCAAAGAGAGAACATCCAAGATACACTGAAAAAGAGGCATTGATTGCATCCCAACTAACGGCCATTATGCACCGTAACACCACAATAGGCACTCATGCCGTGCTTAATTAAAATATATATCAGATCACCAAGATTAGACTACCTAAATACTTCCCACAGACACAAACTGTGATGCGATAGTAAACAGGTACTTACTTTTGTGTTGAAATGCATTTTCTCCTATTTGCCACAGCAGTGATCATGTGGCAACCAAAACGAGAGAAGGATTGCTACTCAATGCTTCCAAATGTGACTCACTGCCATATGCAGACTTATCTGACATGAGCACGTTCATCCACTGAGTGGCAATCAGCCAAGTCTAAGAGAGCGACTATTAATGCTTGGTCTTGAAGAAGCAAGGCCAAGGCATGCACAGACTCATGCTCTTCATAGAAGATGGTGGATGCAGGGATGGGCTTTCGTGTCTACCTTCACTCAAATAATGTCACAGCAACACCAACTCATCCTGAAATATATATTTGGCATTAGAGAAAAAAAGCTTACAAAGCTATCAAGCTACTTAAGGGCATTTGAATCAAGGGAACTCGTTCCATGACCCATCCTTTAATCATATATGAAAAATGTATCTCCCCATTCCTGATGCACACATTCCCACCCCCTACACATGACACCACGGCACACCACAAACCACATGTCCCGGAATCAATGAAGAAAACTGCTATTATTTCCTCTACAAAATTGCATAAGCATGCTCTAAATTTTTAAATTATTACAAACCTGCCATATTGCCATATATCCAATCGCCTTCTGCATTATCTTGAAGTGTTGGTGACAAGTGCCATAGTGTAGTGGTGCCTAGTGCAGGGTGGCCAAAGGTATATAAGTTTGGAGAGCCGACGTGTTGGAGGTGTAACCCTAAACTGGTCCCACAAACGACAGTGCTATATAACTGGAGAAGACATAGAAAGCTCACCATTTTCCTTTGTATGGGTGTGGAATCTTAAGGATGGATTCTCATATGTCACGTTGGGGTATATCACCTATGTGACAAGTGAGAAGGAAGGAGAGACAATGAAGGTCTCTCTCCCTGCCTCTTTCAATGGTTTTGTCTGCTGCTTCTCTGAGAGAACTAACGTCTGCCTAGAACATAATATGCTGATTAATGGAACTCCAAGTAATTTGCAAAGCAAAAGACCCCAAGAGACGCAAGAAAACCCCAAGGAATTAATAGACATCTGCCATCCTGAATTTTGCTCTACACTGACTCCTAATCAAAGCTTTGAAGCAGCACCAGTCAATCCTTTCATCTCAGCTCCCGTGAATAGATCTCAATTGGTTTGGAAAGTATGGATTTTGTTTGCACCGTACACACGAGCGCTCATACACACACACACACACACACACACACACACACACATACATTCAGAAGATGAAAGAGCACAGGTGATGGACAGGTGATGCCACGTCCCATTAATCTGCCCCATTGGCCAAATATTCTAACAGTAAGTAATTCAATTCCTTTAGCCCATACAAATCTTACTTGTTTTCATACTAATAAGACTGTACTTTTCCTTTTAGTACTTTACTTTTTAGTATGGCGATTAAATACTTCCACGAAGTGAAGCCTGAAACAGTAGATTACATAATATTCTTTTGTTTATGCCAATTTATGACCTATTAGATATGTTGTCAAAATCAATGTTTCTCTGGTTTTATATGGCACATGGCTTGATTGAGGTTACTTTTAGATTCCCATTTAACATTGAAAATTTTAAGCAAATTTTCCAAGGGGAAAACCACATACCTGATGGTATTTTACATAAATGTAAATATGGTTTTTAGGCAGCATGCAGTGTCCTTCAGGGAGGCCTTTATTCCAGCAAGGGGCTGATTTGATTCAGGTGATTAGGCAGAACTGTAATTGGTAAGTAATCTTTCCCTTCAGGCAAAGGGCTTAATGAATAGATAGGTGATGATATCAAAGGTCATGAGACAAGTTTATTATACATGATTGGAATGGGTTTAATCTGAACTCTGTAGCAAGTTGACCACAATCCAGGGAGCAAGGCTCACCACAGGTAAAAACAACTTTGGTTCTTAATATTAAGGGAGAGAGAAGAAAACCAAAAACCTTGTGAATAACTAGCCAGCAGTAAATGATACCATTTAACCTCCTTTCAGAAACATTCTCCCACCAGTGATTCCTCACAGCAATCTGGTGCCTTCTCTTCACTAACTTCCTCGCTTTTTTCACATTCCCATTAAATCCACTCCTAATCAATGTCCTCCCCCAAGCCAACATGAGCTTTCTTTTTATTATTTGTAAAAGAAGATATACCATTCAAAAAGGATCGCACTACTATCATTGATTTAGAAATTTTCAGGAACACCTTCAGCAACTGAATTTAGTTTTTTTTTGTTGTGGGTACAAAATGAATCAGTTAAGGTAGCAAAATTTATTTTTCAGCTTTAATTTTCAGATCATTAACCTGATGTACTGACTTAGTGTATAATCCTCAGCACAGTGTAAACACATGAGAGACAATACTACAAGAAGTATATTACTCATATAACAAAAGACATATGAACGCAACCATTTCAGAGTGTAAAAATCATTCCCAGATCCCTCAATGTCCATGCGAGTGCTATAGCCAGTTATGCTAGCGAGGTGTCCTCTTAAACTCTGAAATTTTGGAAATGATTTTTACTCTCTGAAATTGTTGTATTGAAATGCATATTAGCCGATGACTACTCCAAAAGTTACTGTTGCGGCATCTTCTGCAGTTTCTTGGAATTTGTCAAAAGACATCTGAATGCCATCACATTATTATATGCTGAAGGATAGGAAAACATGACCCTACCAACACGGAAATTAAAGAAATCGCAGGAAGGCTAAACTATTTATTTTCTTTCTCGTTAGTAAATTTTACCTCAGGATTGGATATGTATTTACTGATTCTGCTAAGAAAATGAATGTCTTATTGATTTGGAGATTTAATGAGGATTTCCACAAGGATAGAAATATGCATTGATACAACCATTCACCTCAGCCTACCTAAATAATTCCTTTGAAATGCCTTTTCAAATAACTTCGTCCGGGCCTTCCGTCCACCCCTCACACCTGAGATATGTACACTTTCAAGGGTAAATCACTTACAAGAAAAAATCCCAAGTAATGTTATCTGTTTAATTAATATTCAAAATGTTCATTTAAGTACAGAATCACTTACAATGGACTAAATAATAGTAAATAAATGTTAGATATTATAAAAATATATCAAAAGTGATAGCATTAGATATATGATGACTCACAATGTTTAGCGATGGCAGCAGTGAGCGACAATGAAATTATTACAATTGAAGACATGGTGCTTTGATGGCTGAGCACCCTATGACCCTACAACCTTATGCATTTTTAAATGAAACACTTTTTATACACGTAAACTATTCACCCTATTCGAGTTTATGAATTCTTTTTTAATATTTAACTTGGCTTCCTTCTTTCTCAATAACTGAGTTATTTTACATTTATTTTCATCCCAACACCTGACTGTCCAATGCACTCAGCAGAGATTGCAACCCCTTGGCTGACCAGCAAACAAAAGCTTGGTCATCAGCAAACCTAACTGATTATATTGAATTCCATACTGACCTTGATTCCAATCTCCAGTTCTTCCCATAATGCCTCTTTTAAGCTAACAGTTTCAGGCTTAACTTTGTGGAATTCTTTCATGGTGAGGGTGAAAGTGAACAATTATTGCTACCACCCCTCTCCATGACTTCCCCTACCTGGCTCCTGGCTATATAAGTTGAATAATTTTGTTGCATTGTACCTGAAGATGATGCGCAGCATCGAAACCATGGTCGTGTTACATTAAAAAGTGTGTGGAAGTGCAAAGTTGTTTTTCTCTTTCTTTCACCCTCGCCTCTTTTAACATTTCCGCCACACACACATTGAACAGCACACAGGTGATACAACCCTGCCTCACTCCTCTTCCTAACACTGCACATCCGGGCCTTCCATCTACCCCTCACACCTGAGCAGTCTGAGATACATACACTTTCAAGGATAAATCTCCTATTTCTACTATCTATTCGCATTTTCTGCAATATATTCATTGGTTTTTCCCTATACACTGTATTGAATGTTTTCTTGGAGTCTAGGCATGCTACGTACGCGAGAAATTAGAAGGAATACATGTAGAATCACTGGCCTTGCAACATCATGCAGGTTATTATTATTTAGATAGATAGAACCTACAAACAGACAAATACATTCTGACTGTAATCTATGCCCGTTTCTATTAGTTACCCCATTACTGCTATGCCATAACACATGTCTCTCCTCTTCCTGAGCACAAAAGTCATCTGCCCTGCTCTCTATCCTTTTGTTGATGACCCTGGGAACCACTTCAGCTGTTTTTGATATTAAATTTGTTGTTCTTTAGTCATCACATATTCCATCCTTTCCATTTTTCGGACTAGGGACACTAACCGTTCGGACAACATCTTCCAGTAAAATCCCTTTATCATGAACATTGCCATTGCATAACTCCATAAAAACCCTTCCTCCCAAGCTCTGAGTAGTTCTATGAGAATGTTGTCTAACCCCAATCCTCAATTGATTCAATGCCCTTTCTTGAGCCATTAAACCTATCCTAAATAATCTTCTATTTTCTTTCTGTGTATAAGCTTTGGGCCTACTGTCTTTACATATAGTTCTTCCGTGAATTCTTTCCATTTCTTCATTCATTCAGTAATTGAGTATTTTGAGTTCATTCAATAATTTTTCTTGAATTATCTTTGATGATTTGTATGGATATTACCTTCTTACTTCCTGGCAGTCCTTTCACATTCCTGCACAGTGCACCCATTTCCCCCTTACTTTATCAACTTTCACATCCCCACACAATCTTTGTCCATGCTTCTTTAGCTCTGTTGGTTTCCCACTTTAATCTGCTATTGAATTCTTTGTTCTTTCTTCTACCCATCTCTGCATTTACATTCTTCTCTTGCTCTTAATCATATCACCTGCAATCTTTGGTTTTCCTGTCCTCTTCCCGCTCCTCAAGATTGGTTTATGGCTTTCAAATTCCTTTTCTTATTTTATGATAAGTTATACCCATGAGAATGACTAACACAAGGCTAAGACTAAGTGAGGACCTCTTTATGGGAATTCAATGCTCTGGAAGACAATGGCACTACGTGCCAGCCTGTATCTAACATGGTGCAATGAGCACTTTAAAATCAGTATTTCCTCATCACAAATTTTTAACTTTTAGAACAGAGAATTTTAACTTATCGAACAGATAATGACATCAAACAGGTACCTATCTTTCCCTCTCTTTCAAACCCTATCTGCTCCTACTGATGCAGGCCCACTGCCACCTGAGATGGAATTGGCCGTGAGAGTGGGCGTGTCAGTCATCAGGTGAGAGGTGGTGATGCTTACATCATTGAAATCTTTTGAGCTGGGCTAAAATAATGGAGGATGATTAATTCTCACCAAGTGGGTGGGATTCGATCATCCTTGAGTTCCATGACTGCACGCCCCTTTGGAAATTCCGATGGATCCGCATTAGCTACTGGGCCGGCTTTATTCTCAGTCATTGGTGATGGCGTCACACTTAGCCATGCAAGGAAGAGCGATGGTGAGAGAGAATGAAATGGGAAAGGGAGTTCGAAAATGAGAATATACAACCGATGATACAGGAATTCATATAGCAGCATGGAATTCATAATTATTAGGTTTAAAGACAAATAAATGATGAATTGTTCAATTTTTGCTGGCATACAATTGAACGCATTAATATTCATTCCTAAATCATAAGATTGATAAATGTGTCAGTGCCTCAATCACATCAACGAGTGTCCACAAATGATCACCCGCCTGACATCCAGATATCTCCTATCCTGCATACCAAAATCGTCAGCAATCCAATGTAATGGCGACATTCTACTGTCACAAAACTTGTGAGTGGGATCTTTAGGTTGCATCTTCCTCATCCTAATTTCCAGTTACTATCTTCTAAAACTGGATCTGGGTCTGGGCATTTTTGGGACAGACCCGTTATTGTTCAGTAATGTGGTATAACTAAAGACTTGTCTAGAAGAATGAAAAAATCAAGTTGATCGTGCAGAAATGGTTAAAGCACATCTAGACTGACTAAATCATGTAAAAATGCATCCACTTACAAGACCCCTTTGCGAAAGAAACTGAGGGTATTTATCAATATTTACCTAAGTCCACTTTACATTTATTTTGCTGACAATTTTGAAAAAAAAACAATTTAAAAATATTCAATTGTTCCCGGCTAAACTATGTGGACATTCATTTTAATTAAATGAAAAATACAAAATTTATCTTTTCCACTGTCCCTAAGGACAGTGGAAAAGATACATTGTATTCTTCATTTAATTAAATTTTTTTTTAAAGATTCACTTGAGCAACATTCAATTGCATCAGCCTGACTTCCTGTCCTCAGCTTCAGATGCTCTGCACTGCACATATGTTCTATGGTATCTCTGGGTTGATATGGGTTCAATGAGGGAAGAACAATCACCTGAAGGGAAAGTGAACCCTGAATATAACTCCGGGCCCTCCAAGTTAAGGGTTAGGCATAGGGCTAGCAACCCTACCCTTCAAAAATTGACTCCCTATGAAACCACTACACATGCCTCGGATACATAAGCATGGATTTTCAAGGTATCGACCTGGGAAACAGACAAGGACAATGAATTCATGAAAATTAGCAACATGGAATGTTAGAACATTGTTGAAACCGGGTAGAATGATTGAAGTTGCCAATGAAATGCTGAAATATGGTTTGGATATTACAGCCCTACAGGAGGTGAGATGGGTAGGAAATGGTAGAATTGATGAGAAGAATTTTACAGTAGTGAACAGTGGGCTCAGCTTGCTCTGTCACTCAACATGCTGATAAAGAACACATGACTTGAGCATAAAAATATTCACTAAGGTACCAGGAATATAACTGGGACAGGAATAGTGAATCAAATAATCATGTGCTGGTATCCAGGAGACATTCCTCTTCTATATTAGACATAAGGTCTGCACGAGGACCGATTTGCCATTCTGATGATCACTATCTAGTGAGAGTAAATTTTAGTGAACGACTGGCACAATTGAGTAAGCTCACTAGGCCAGGAGGGGTTAAATGGAATAATAAAATTTTAAGAGAACCTGGGCAAGCTTTGAGGTAAAAAAATTAAATATGTAGATAAAGTTAACAAGGAATGAGGAAGAACAGACAGAGCAATAGTCTGTGGAATATCAATGGCAAGAGTTAAACAATCTGTTTTGTCAACTGCTAAGGACATAATAGGTAACACGAAAGTAAAAGGCATGCAGATTGGTTTGATAATGAGTGTAAACTTGCAATAGAGGAAAATAATAAGAATAGATACAATATGTTACAAAGGGAGACTAGATTAACAAGAGAGAAGTATAGGAAGAGCAGGAAAGAAGCTGATAAATTACTAAAAAGAAAAAAAAAGAGTGCTTAAAAATCAGATGAAGGCTGTAGAAGAGCTCAATAATGCTAAAGAAATCAAAAAGTTCAACCAAGCAGTAAAATACAGGATTAAAAGCTAACAACCATAGTGCACTCCTGTAGAAATAAAAATGGTCAAGTCATTGGGGAAGGCACAAGTGCCTATGCTCAAGACATACTGGAAGAATATCGGTGTGGCTTTAGAGCTGGTAAAAGTACCATTGACCAGATATTCTTGGTAAGGCAAACAATGGAGAAATGCTACAAATATAATGTTGATTTGAATATACTCTTCGTTGACTTCAAAAAAGCTTTTGACAGAAAATCTGTTGTCTCAGGGGTAACTTTATGGAATTTGCGTAACATATTGAAATGAAATCATTGACTTTGTAATTCCACACACTTTATTTAAAAATTTCATTTCATTTCAATATGTCATGCAAATTCCATAAAGTTGGGCCTCACACAACAACTTTATTAAGTGCGCCAGTAACGCAGATAAGGAGGGTCTCTAAAGAAAACTCTCCATCAAATACCAGAATGCGCCATTGAACTTCTTCTTCAAAAGTCGCTGCATCTCCCTTGGAGTTTTTCCGAAATTCATCAACCTTCAGCATAAAAAACCCAATCCTCGGCAGGAAATTTCGCTATCAGAGTAGCCAAGAAAGCGAAGACGCCTTAACCCTAGCAAAGCTCACTCACTCACTCACAGGTCTACCGTGGAATTAGGGTTAAGGCGTCTTCGCATACCCAAGCAAGTGAGTGATTGGCGGGCCACTGCCGCAGAGGGAAACCTCTCGTAAGCCCTGATAGAGTGTGAGTGCATGCGACTAGCAAGGATCAATGCTGCTTAGTACATCCAAGCTAGAGAGTGCGTGATTATTTTGCCTTTATTATTATACGTGTGAATGACGGGCCACTGGCGCAGAGGGAACCTCTCCTAAGCCCTGATTGAAGGTGAGTGCTTGTGACTAGCAAGGATCAATGCTATATGGTAAATCCGAGCTAGAGAGTGCGTGATCATTTTTCGTTTATCATACTTCCTAATTTTATTTCACTACGTGTGATTAGTGGGCCCCTGACGCAGAGGGAAACCTCTCGTAAGCCCTGATAGAGTGGGAGTGTATGCGACTAGCAAGGATCACTGCTGCATAGTACATCCAAGTTAGAGAGTGCGTGATTATTTTGCCTTTATTATTATACGTGTGACTGACGGGCCACTGGCGCAGAGGGAACCTCTCCTAAGCCCTGATTGAAGGTGAGTGCCTGTGACTAGCAAGGATCAATGCTATATAGTACATCCGAGCTAGAGAGCGCGTGATCATTTTTTGTTTATTATATTTCTTAATTTTATTTCAATACGTGTGATTGGTGGGCCCCTGACGCAGAGGGAAACCTCTCGTAAGCCCTGATAGAGTGAGAGTGTATGCGACTAGCAAGGATCACTGCTGCATAGTACATCCAAGCTAGAGAATGCGTGATTAATTTTCACTTTTTTAGCATTCAAAAAAATTAATATTTCCCCCCCCCCCCCCCATTTCATTGTTCTAACCGTTTGCGGTATTTAAACATTTCAATTATTTTCAGTTTTTTACTATATTTATTGTTAGTCTTATTTTCAGTTAATTATTTAATTTTATAATTTTTATCGATTTACTGTTTCTATTTTCTCCAATATCCCCCACCCATCCTTTGCCCATTTATAAGAGTACGGCTGGGGTGAACTCTTCCCATTATATTTATACGGCCGTAGTTACCGTTCGCTTTGTATAACCCTCCCTTCCCTTGATCAGATGGTATATCTACCAAGTGTGCTTCTATGAGGACCACCTGATGATGACATTCATCGCTGTAACCTGGGTTGTGTTTTTAAAATAAAGTTATTACAAAGTCAATTATTTCATTTCATCTCAATAAGCTTTCGACAGCGTGAAAAGAAAGAGATGTTACCTGCGTTGAGAGGTTATGATATTCCAGAGACTGGTTCCATTGACATTGCATATAATATTCCTGATTAGACTGGTTCAATTGACATTGCAGAATCACAATTTAAAACCTTTATTGGGGGTAGAGCAAGTTGAGTATTTAATATGACCTCAGGGGTAAGACAAGGAGATGCTCTCTCAGCCATGTCATTGAGCCTGGCCCTACATAATGCAATGAAAGAATTGAATTCATGAGGGACGGACCATTGAGCATAAATCCCAGCAAGGATTCGCATATGCAGACGATATAGCACTAATTACACCAAACATGAATGGCCTGAAAGAAATGTTTAACATTTTAGAAAACACTGGTGAAGAAGTGGGGCTGATGGTTAGTGAGGAGAAGACCAAATACTTGAAAATTACAGCTTCTCAGAACAAGTGGGACCTTCAAAACATAATAATTGGGAATTCTGAGTTTGAGGGTTTCAAGGAGCTAACCTATCTAGCAGTCCGACTTGACAATAAAAATAAGATATCCACGGAGATCAATGCAAGGGTAATGGAAGGTAACAAGGCATATTTTGCGAATGTCAAACTCCTCAAGTCAATGTTACTATAAAGGAATACAAAACTGAAGATCTATAGATTGCTTACTAGACCCGTTGTAACTTATGGAGCTGAGACATGGACATGGCAGGTTGAAGAAACCCTTGGAAAATTGGAAAGAAAAATCATTAGGAGAACCTATGGCTCAATTAGAGAAGGAGAGAGATGGAGAATTAGAATGAACATGGAGATAAATGAACTACTAGAAGGGAAGGACATAATAGGATTTGCCAAGCCACCGTGGCTTGCATGGTTGGGCCATGTAGAAAGGATGGAAAATGACAGAATGCCCAAACTGATACTTAATAGCAAGATGGAAGGGGTAAGAAAAAAAGGTAGACCAAGGAAGAGATGGCTACAGGGTGCAGAGAATAATTTGAAGGCAATGGAAGTTACAAGATGGAAGGGTAAAGCAAGAACAAGAACTCTTGCATGGAGGCATATCATAGAGGAAGCCAAGGCTCACACCAGGCTGTAGAGCTGCGAATGATGATGAGGAGGTTGGAGTGAGCTTTTAATTAGCATCAAATGTTCCCATAAAAACTAAATGACCTACACGCAACCTATTCCCCAAGCCAAGTTAGTCGAGGGTGGCAAAGGGTGAGTGCTTGACATGAGTTTAACAACATGAGTTTAACATTCTTTAAAAGACCCCTCCAGGGCGAGATTAAATGATTATGAGCATGTCTGATTATTATTCTGAAACAATCACTTCATGTCCCTTGGTTGTCATGTTGATAAGGACACCATAAAGACTGCAGACATGAATCCCACAGGAGCAGACGTCACCTTTCACATTACCTTTGTTTACAAAGAGAATTTAAAAAGTGATTCCCAATCCCTTTGTCTACAAAGATAATGCTCATCGAAATAATTATTTTACTTCTGCATCATCAACTTGCCTCAATTTGCAGTACCAGTTTCCCCGTAATCCCAACATTTTATCACAGAAAAGACTCTTTGCATTTATAATCGCCAAATACAATTCTGTGTCAGTAATGTTTGTGGGGAAATTGATGCAGCCAGTTATATTTTTGTGAACCTTAGCCCAGCATCCCAGCCTTTATTATACTTGATTCTTCTTTCCATCTCTCAAAACGAGATTTCAATTTCCCAAATATCCATTAATTACCAGACTGCAGTACGGATAAGAAGGGGAAGAAAGTTCAAGGAATGTCACCACAATTGCCTCAGCACTTGATGGAACCAACTCAGAACTTGAAGACCACCAGTAGAAATGAAGTATTTCCGAATGACGGCATTCCATCTACATCTCTACAGAAATACCCTCCGATCCAACTAACAACATGTAAGCAGGGGGTGCAAGCACCAGGTTATACTAACACTGCAGGTCACCTGAGACAATATATTATTCTCATTCTCCATTTTAAAAGATATTTTCCTTTCAACTTCTTCGGGATGGGCCATTGTCAGGTGTACTGGCATTTTAATACCGTTCTAAAAACCCAAAGCCTATAAATTTTGCCTGAACATTTTAGTAAGTGAATTGTGATTGATGGTTTCTGTACTAAATTCAAACTTCTACAATTGACAAAAATGTTGAAAAGTTAACAATGAGACCTCATAAAATGATTAACACTCTGACCTCGTGGGATGAATTTGAAATGCACTCTTCCTCTCACATCAAAACACAAATGAGCATTGTCTTGAGGTTTCATTTCACTTAAAGAACTTTTCTTGCCTGAGGTGACAATGAAGTTTTCCACTGACCTGACTGTTATTTGATTTTGGCGTCAAAACCATAGCACCATGACTCTTCAACAGCATTGACCTCAGAAAAAAATCTGAGCCGGTTTGGGGCTGGATACTCTTCAGTGGTGGACGTAAGGTGCCTTGTGAAGAGACAGCTTCAGTTTGGACACCCTATGCAGTAGTACTGCCATCTATGTAGCTAAGAATATGGAATGAAAAGATGATTTCTGAATGTAAATACATATATTTTGATAATTTAGATAGCTTGTGCGAACATATTTGGGCAGTTGTGGGAGCAGATAATGGTTTTTGCATAGTTCTGATTTCACTTCACAAGTCATCCAGCACTCTCTGAATCAAGTCTTCCATTTCTTTTTTTAATTTTGTGACCTGGGCGATTTTTGGTACTAGTTTCACATCCATTTTCTCTACTCAGACCATTTTTTGTCTATAGATAATCCATTTTTTTATTTTGCTTTAATTATTAGGCCTGATGGTATTATCTATCAATAAGTAAAAAAACTTTCTATCTTATTATATAGTAAGAGGGTAAAATGAAACTTTACACTTCCACAATAAAGATATAATATTTCACGACCATGTTTTCGATTCTGCGCATCGACATCAGGTAACATACGTCAACATTTATTTCAACTTATATAGTCTGGCTCCAAGAGGGAGAGGAGAGGGGTTAAGGTAGGGGGAGTGAGGGAGAGGGGGTAACTTGAGGTTAGGTGCAGCAACCTATTAGTGGGCGAAGGGGAAGAATCAGCTGACATCAAGGATCGCTTGAAAACCGTCAACTGTTTTCTTTGAGACCCCCGAAATTATGAATTGAAAAATGGACCTAACATTCAAATTTCTTCGTGAAAACAAATCTTTACCTAAGGAATGCCAATTTTTGATAGGCAGCTCTTCCAAAGATGCTTCCTTATTTTCGTATTCATGCATAAACGATTAGTACTCATCGTGTTCTACGAATGTGGAAAGGTTTCGGAAAAAGTTAGTTTTGAAACTTCGAGCTATGATATCGACAATGTTCGACAACCATAGGGTGGTAGTGGAATATTCTGCCTTAATATTTGTTTTGGACAACTTTTTTGTCATGCCATCGTCTTAAATTACTTTCATGTAGATTTCTCATAAGGGCACAATTCTTTGCAAAATACCACAATTCTAAAGTAGTTCTTTTTTTATTGCAGAGTCAGGTACAAGAAAATAACTACATAGGGATTTTTTAATGCAGGACAACTCCCTGTTCGAGCGGGGGTCCAGTAATACTTATTATATAGTATGAGGGTAAATTGAAACTTTACACTTCCACAATAAAGATATAATATTTCACGACCATGTTTTCGATTCTGCGCATCGACATCAGGTAACATACGTCAACATTTATTTCAACTTATATAGTCTGGCTCCAAGAGGGAGAGGAGAGGGGTTAAGGTAGGGGGAGAATGGGAGAGGGGGTATTTTGAGGTTAGGTGCAGCAACCTATTAGTGGGCTAGGAGAAGGGGAAGGAATGAATTGGAAGGTTACTGGCTCAAATTTGTGAGTTTAAATTATTTAGATGACCATTAAATGAAAAACACAATGTAACACTCCACCATTCTTAGAAATAGCAGCGGACAAAAAACAAACACATTTTGTCCTTCATTTAATCAGGGGGTCTTTGTCTACAATGGTTTGATCTATATTGAGGGATGTTCGATGATCATCACTGCCGTGGTGGGGGTAGGGTTGGGGTGGAAAGATATTTGAGTCTTTTAAGAATTTTAGGAGGGGGGAACAGCAGCGAGAGGTATAATGTTTCATTGACCACCTCAAACATGTCAGACTGAAGGGATTGCCAAATTTCCAACTCCTCCAAAGCATTCAACCTGCAACCCTTCATTTCAGTGTGAAGAATGTCCGCCATGAATTTACTGGTGTGATTTATATCCAAGAGGTATTTGGCGAATTGGGATTTTTCGTCTTTCTTTCTGAAGTATTATCAGTGTTCTTTGATCCTAATATCCAATGTCCTCCGTTGGTCATGGTCGGACCATAGTCACGAAATATGAAATCTTCATTATGGACATGTGAAGTTTCTTTTTACCCTCATAATGAAGGAATTCCACAAAGTTAAACCTGAAACTGTTATGCTTATTATACAGTAATATACTCCAGGGTATTTTTTCGTCATTAATCCTTTTCAATAATTGTTTTAAGATATGCTATGAGTCATGTGTAGTCTATTAATATTTATGTGTATGTAATATGTGTACTTTTCTTGAAATGTTTGATATTTGTCAGTTAAGCTTAGCATCAATGCGATATATATCCTACAATTAGTCTTGGTTGGCCCTTTTTCATTTTGGCTAGTTTTGTTACTTTGTCAGCCTACATAGTGAAACTGTGAATCCCTTTGCCAAGTTTTGGTGAACGATCTACGATAACACAGTTGCATTCATGCAGACAGCTATATTTTTATTAAGGGCATTGCTAAGTACTTACACTCTCCTAGCACAAAATTATTCGTAAGATTATTCTCCGCAATGTACCAAAATAAGATTCTACACACACATAAAAGGGGTGTGTACCCAAACAATTGGTGGTATCTTGGGAAAATAAGCAAAAATAGGAGTGAACAGAATAACTTTTGACTTAGTACTTCATAGTGAACTACCCATCTCTCTTAATCATATATGTACAAAGCAGAGTCAAAATAGTCTTTGAAATCAAGATTGATATTCATTAACACATGTTTTCCAATGGAAATTTTCTTACTCGGCACAGAGAGAGACATATATTGGAGAAACTGAAATTGAAATTGTGTAAATAAGGGCTTCTACATATGTTGGAATGACATGCAATTTTATGGGACCTGATACAATTGCCAGAAATACAGGCAAATGTGAATTCTGTTAATGCAAACATGGCATTTAACTATAATTATAGAACTCCTACTGTGAACAATAAGAGTGCCTTATTACAGTGAATTCTCAGGGATGGCAAAGAGAGAACATCCAAGATACACTGAAAAAGAGGCATTGATTACATCCCAACTAACGGCCATTATGCACCGTAACACCACAATAGGCACTCATGCCGTGCTTAATTAAAATATATATCAGATCACCAAGATTAGACTACCTAAATACTTCCCACAGACACAAACTGTGATGCGATAGAAAACAGGTACTTACGAAATTGTGTTGAAATGCATTTTCTCCTATTTGCCACAGCAGTGATCATGTGACAACCAAAACGACAGAAGGATTGCTACTCAATGCTTCCAAATGTGACTCACTGCCATATGCAGACTTATCTGACATGAGCACGTTCATCCACTGAGTGGCAATCAGCCAAGTCTAAGAGAGCGACTATTAATGCTTGGTTCTGAAGAAGCAAGGCCAAGGCATGCACAGACTCATGCTCTTCATAGAAGATGGTGGATGCAGGGATGGGCTTTCGTGTCTACCTTCACTCAAATAATGTCACAGCAACACCAACTCATCCTGAAATATATATTTGGCATTAGAGAAAAAAAGCTTACAAAGCTATCAAGGGCTACTTAAGGGCATTTGGATCAAGGGAACTCGTTCCACGACCCACCCTTTAATCATATATGAAAAATGTATCTCCCCATGAATGGATTTCCTGATGCACCCATAATAAACAATTAAAATTTGGCAATAAACAAAATATCAAAAACATTCTTGACTTGTTAACCACATGTCCTGGAATAAATAAAAAAACTGCTAGTGTTTCCTCTACAATACGTACAAACATGCTCTAAATTTTTCAATTATCACAAGGGCCATATTACTCTCAATAACCCAAGGATTGAGACTACCTGATGTAATCGTTTAGTAAATCATCATTGTAGAACAAATGAGGTAGAACAATGAAACCAAGAGAATAAAATATCTGGTTTAATCCAGTATGGGTAACATTGGATATGAGAAAATTATCTCCCAGATGAGTGCCATGACTCTTCACAAAACCATCAGAATGGAAATTTTTGAACAATGTTTGACCTGTTTCATGAGCAACCAACAAGATTTTCTTCGCTGGTTTTGGTCCACAGATAAAATATAGGTCCACTTCTATACCCCAGAGATGAAATAGTATTTGAAGCAGGGGAAACATGTTGATTCCTTTTCAAAAGACTTTGTAGACAACAAGAAAAAATCCAAAGTAGTGTAATCTGAGGTAAAATGTAGGGATACCTCCATCGTTTCCACAGATGAACTGAACAAGTTTCAAATTTCAACGGAGGCCCATGATGCAATATTCTGATCAAATTTATGAAACTTGTTCCGAACATGCATTAAACACTATGATTACACAGCAACACAGTGAAATTTGAGGAAAAATTGGGCATTCCCTTAGTTGAACAAGCTTGTAGACAGAAGGAGGTACTGATACCACGTGGTTAAAACATGGGAGAACCCAAAATAAAGACAGGATTAGGGCAGGGTTGTTCTATGCTGTCCGTGATGTCTAATGCTAATATTGAGAAGGCAATAGACAAAATTAAGGAAGAAGTATTTGGTGGTGTACGAATATACGGAGAAAGGATAATATGTATTGAGTACTTTGAGAACATATTTAAGCAGCGGGATCTCTAGCAATGGAAAAAGCAAATGGGAGATAATAGCGCAAATAGAGCAGAAATGAAAAACCATGCATCAAGAAATATATTGCATATCATTTTCATCTTTGAATTTGGAGTGGTAACAAATACATCCAAGCATCCAATGCATTCACATTTACTAAATCCTGAAACATTCTGTGCTGTATTTAACAAGACAAATTGCAGGAGAAATCTTGAATGTACACACAAGTTTCTGAGCCATCAAACCTGAATCACAGCTTTAATGAAAGATTTCACTGAGAAACTTCCAGAAGTATAGTGACCACTTCGTCCTCCATGAGCAACCGAGTGACACTCTAAATTAATACTGCTTTACTGTTCCCGATATGAAAACTAATTTAATTTATCCCCAAGTGATATGCATTCAAATGCATATTAAGTGAATGACTCCATCAAAAAATTACTGTAGCAGTATGTCCCACAGTTTCTCGGAATATGCCTAAGGTAAACCACCCCTAGTATTTAAAGTTGGCTTAAACCCCATGGACTGTGGCTCAATGCGCACAACTACGAATGCCTGTGACATTGTATGCTCGGTATATCATCACAGCGTCTTGTACCTTTAAAGCCACTCAAATTTCAGAGGTTAAGGGGACACCTCGATAGCTTCACTGGCTAAAACACTTGGCTGGAAGTCGAGGGATCCGGATTTGAATCCCGACAAAGGCAAATGATATTTACAAACAAATTTTTGCATTATAATATTAAAGAATATGTCTTTCAGTCTTGTGATATACTTTCAATGAGTCTTCTGAAAATTTGTTATTTCCTACAATTAAATTAATTTCTTATATTGAATGGCATTTAACTTGCACCTATTTTAAGTATAAACGGACTCCATAATTGCTCTCACCATAAGGTGGGAGTAATTACTATGTTTCTTATATGCTAACTGCTGCTTAGTTAAGCTAATGGGCAGGCAGGTGATCAAATTAACCGAGGAAATACTCAGATAAGTATCTCAGTAAAAATTCTTTTCATTTTGATCCACTTCAGTTGCATGCCAGGTAAAAATAGGTGCTCTTCCTAAGTGCGATTTTCATTCTTTGAGAAAGCCCACAAGTGCATTTATATTTTCCTCACATGAATAAAACTTGTGTGTTTTCGTTAGAAAAACGAAGTCATCGATGACCACCGGTTTAATGATAAATTAATAAAAGACACAACACCCATAATTCTGATCGACTCAAAACAGCGCCAACACCCAGCAAACAAAACGATTTTCAGCTATTCACTGGAAACGGAAAACGCTCAATGACAAAAAACAGTGATTCAGTATATCCTCCCAATAACAAATTAATGCCTGGTGTAAATCACTCCTACCATGAAACGATTACCTGATGAGATCATGGGTACCTTCCACCAGAGCCTTCACTCGATGTTGTTCCCATAGGCAAACATCTTTCATAAAATGATTTCATATAATTCACTTATCCATCACCACACAGAATAATTAAAAAAGCATTGATTGGAATAATAATCTCCCCAGTACGAAAACGAATACGCCACATCAGTAATCAAACTTATAATTGACGGAAGTTGATCAATAAGCATCACAAATACTATTAGTTCGAATCACTTACTTGAATTCTCTATTTGCACGAAACGTGACCTTCGATATCTTGATCTTCAGTCGACGACTCGTCAAACGGTCGCGGCCAGAATCAGCTGACATATAATGGCCAATGCGCAAAGAGGGGGTCGGAAGGAAAACAGTTGACGGTCTTCAAGCGACCCTTGATGTCAGCTGATTCTGGCCGCGACCGTTTGACGAGTCGTCGATTGAAGATCAAGATATCGAAGGTCACGTTTCGTGCAAATAGAGAATTCAAGTAAGTGATTCGAACTAATAGTATTTGTGATGCTCATTGATCAACTTCCGTCAATTATAAGTGTGATTACTAATGTGGCGTATTCGTTTTCAGACCATGTAATGACGAGGAGGAGCTCAATGAAGTTGATTTCGGCAAATCAAATGGATGCCCTCGGGAGATGCCAAGGATTGGGTTTTTTATGCTGAAAGTTGATGAATTTCGGAAAAACTCCAAGGGAGATGCAGCGACTTTTGAAGAAGATGTTCAATGGCGAATTCTGGTATTTGATGGAATGTCTTCTCTAGTGACCCTCCTTATCTGCGTTACTGCGTTAAGGTCAACCGTCAGGTTTTTAATGCCTTTAACAGAAATATGAATTTAAGGTACGTACTTTAGGCCCTTTTCTAGCAAAGAAATCTGACTATTAGAAAAGGAATGCCCGGAAAGGTAAACAATTTGAGGCCCAAACTTATGGTCACACTGAGAACTTGTTGATTTGGAACTGGACTCCTATTTTTCCCTAGTAGGTCGAGCCTACGGTTGATTTTTGTTCTTTTATGAGTTACCCCTGAGACAAGAGATTTTCTGTCGAAAGCTTTTTTGAAGTCAATGAAAAGAGTATTCAAGTCAACGTTATATTCATAGCATTTCTCCATTGCTTGCCTTACCGCTAATATCTGGTCAATGGTACTTCCACTAGCTCTAAAGCCACTCTGATATGTCTAGAGCATAGGCGCTTATGGAAGTTAGAAGAAGACTGGTGAAAATTTTATATGATACATTCAGTAATGTAATGCACCTATGGTTTTTGCAATCAAATTTGTCACCTTTCTTTATGCGTTGGACAAATCAATCCTGTCTTGCAATCTTCTGGGAACTCATCCAACTTACAAATACTACAAATTAGCTGATGTAATTATCTATTTAAATCTTGACCTCCATTTTTAATTAATTTGGCTGTTATACCAGCTTCTCCAGGTGCTCTGTCACTCCTTTGTTTTCCAATACTTCCAATTACTTCTTCTATTGTTGGATTGAGCACTTCCTGATCTTCCGTGTGACTTTGACCCCTGGAGTTTATTCCTTAATATACAGGCCATTAAAATATTCAGCCCATTTTTCTATCATCTCATTTTCGTCCCCAATGACTTGACCATTTTTATTTCTACAGGAGTGCACTATGGTTGTTAGCTTTTAATCATGTATTTTACTGGTTGGTTGAACTTTTTGCTTTCTTTAGCGTTATTGAGCTCTTCTACAGCCTTCATCTGATTTTTAAGCACTTTTTTTTTCTTTTTAGTAATTTATCAGCTTCTTTCCTTCTCTGCCTATACTTTTCTCTTGTAAATCTAGCCTCCTTTTGTAACATATTTTATCTATCCTTGTTATTTTCCTGTATAGCAAGTTTGCACTCGTTATCAAACCAATCTGCATGCCTTTTACTTTTGTGTTACCTATTATGTCCTTTGCAGTTGACAAAACAGATTGTTTAATTCTTACCATTGATATTCCACAGACTATTGCTCTGTCTGTTCTTCCTCATTCCTTGTTAACTTTATCTACCTATTTAATTTTTTTACCTCAAAGCTTGCCCAGGTTCTCTTAAAATTTTGTTATTCCATTTAACCCCTCCTGGCCTAGTGAGCTTACTCAATTGTGCCAGTCATTCACTAAAATTTACTCTCACTAGAGAGTGATCATCAGAATGGCAAATCGGTCCTCGTGCAGACCTTATGTCTAATATAGAAGAGGAATGTCTCCTGGATACCAGCACATGATTATTTGATTCACTATTCCTGTCCCAGGTATTTTCCTGGTACCTTAGTGAATATTTTTATGTTCAAAGCATGTGTTCTTTATGAGCATGTTGAGTGACAGAGCAAGCTGGCGGAAAGGCCTTCGATTTTCACTCGTCATATCATGCAATGAGTACTTTCCTGCTACAGAATGCAAGGAGTCTGCCTTAATAGTTTTGCATTAAAACGTCAAGAATGATAATTGTTTGATATTTTGGTATTTATTGGCATTATCTTTCCAGTTTATCATAAAATTCATGCTTTTCTTCTATTGTTTTTCCTTTGGTAGGGGAAAGGGCTGATATGAGACTGATGTTACGGAATGTTCCTTTTAAGGTTATTTTACATAGTCTGTCCTCTAATGGCTCAAAATTTATCTAACTGTTTCTTATCCTTGCATTAATCATGAAAAGAGTTCCATATAACCCAATTGAATGGCTGGGTCCACTGTATACTACTGTAAAATTCTTCTCATCAATTCTACCATTTCCTACCCATCTCACCTCCTGTAGGGCTGTAATATCCAAACCATATTTCAGCATTTCATTGGCAACTTCAATCATTCTACCCGGTTTCAACAATGTTCTAACATTCCATGTTGCTAAGATCCATGAATTCGTTGTCCTTGTCTGTTTCCCAGGTCGATACCTTGAAAATCCATGCTTATCTATCCGAGGCATGTTTAGAGGATTCATAGCGAGTGAATTTTTGAAGGATAGGGTTGCTAGCCCTATGGCTAACCCCTGACTTGGAGGGCCCGGAGTTATATTTAGGGTTTACTTTCCCAGGTTTTTCATGTCCAAACTTTTGGCTAATATGCAATGTACCACATTTTTTGAAATGCCCACTATGTCTGCTAGCTCGTGCGCTTTCAGAAGACTATCATCAAGTATCATTTTGTGGATTTTCTTCTCCGATTCTGGTGTCGTCACCTCATTTGGTCGACCAATGGGGTGCTCGTCTTGACAGCTCGTACAGCCTTGTTTAAACTCTGCTTCCCAATACTTCTCTGTTTTAAACAAAGGGGCAGACTCACCCAGAGGAGAATCCAGTTTAGCTTTTATATTGGATGGGCTGAGGCCTTTCAAGTAAAAGTATTGTATCACATAGCAATGACCAATTTCCATCATTTTCACAAATTCAGTGAAAACATTCACTATTGATGGCTGCCAGACAAATACTAAACAATGTGGTAAAGAGCAACGCGGGAGGAGCAAATTCAGGTCATCGTGGACAGAGTCCAACACTGCAACAGCAATGCTAATGCGTTGGGGTTTTTGGTCGAAATTGAGCAATTTTGGTATGAATTTTGTGTCAACCTGTGTCATGCCCAAATCATTAGTAAAGGTCAAGACACACGAGCCACGAGTGTTTAGGCCCTCAGCTAATTCCCTAACGGTGATTCGATGATTGGCCGATGCTCTTTTCTTCACTAATTTAAGTTTTCATCTGTTGTTGAAGTGCTCAGGCGTCCAGCATGCTCTTCATCGTTCACATCTTCTCGGCCCCCTGAGGACATTTGGAACCACTGGTAAACGTTAATTCGGTCCAAGGTAGCTTCTCCATATGCCAGAGTCAACATTTGGAATGTGTCCACGCACTGAATTTTGTTTTATGCACAAAATTTGTAACAGATTCTTTGATCCAGTTTTTTGAACAGGCAAAAATGGAAGACAAGCCAAAACACGTCCAAGCAAAACAGCCGTCAACAATGAACTGAACATTCAAAATAGGCAAAAAGTTCGACCTAAGTGAGAGACATAAGTACCAACATAATAGAAAATCAAATAAATGTAGCCTGGGAAAATTCCAAATTCACGATACTTTGTGAACAGACCTCATGTGTACTGGTCAAATGTGCCTCATTTCTTTCTCTGTAGCTTCTGCCTTCCATCATGCCTTTTAAGTAGTCTCTCCCTTCCCTTCCTTCCTCTGACCTGCTAGGAAACTATTTATTTCATCTATATATATTTCTTTTATTATGGCCTTCAACATCCACCACAGCTTTAACCATATCTCTCTTATATTGTCCATTATGAAAGTAATGTGCATGATTTCATTGTGGTGCGACTATTGAGGGCAGTAGGAAAACCGTTTGGGCAGTATGGTGGGGGGTCTGCCCTTCCACAGCAGCCGGTCGCCAGTTTTCTCCGAGCAGTTTGAGTGGAAAGACGTGCCTCCGCTGGATGTGTGTTTTTTGACTTTGTAACATATTGGAGCGATGAAGTGTTCCGTTGCATTGTAGATTGGCATGGCAGTGCCACCAGCCTTCAGTCCTTCATCATTTCCAACTTCCTGGCTTGGACTTGGTTTCTACGACTGGGGAAAGAGCCGAAAGGAAACCATTTAGAGACTCAAAAAACAGCCAAAAGAATGTTACAATGATTCTGGGAGATATTGCTGTCAAGGATTTTTAGGGTCCCTTCTAGGCATGGCGTTGTGTGGGGGACTGGTAATGGGAGTAGAGGTAAAGGATGAACAAGAAACGGACAAGGGAGTCAGAGGCCACATATAGGTGGCTATTCATTGGGCTTGATTCAGCTCAGGCGGTTTGATTGACCAGAGCACCCATGTATGCATCATCTCGTGGGTTCTCTATCCCAAGCTGGAAGAGAACTGGGATCTGGCCATACTTTCCTGTATTTAAAATAATTCTCTGTTGCCATTAAGTGTATGAATATGAAGAGTAATCCTTAAGAATCTCCTGTTTTCTACAAGTTTATTATGGGATATACACTCTTTTTGAATTATTAAAGAGTTAATACACTGTTAAATACCTTGCCTTATCATAAATATTGACTATTCTGGAAAAATACCTGCTGTTGTCTTTAATCCTAATAATTATGAATTCAATGCAGCCATATGCAGAATTCCTGTATCATGGGTTGTATATTCTCATTTTCGAACTCACTTTCCCATTCCCACCATTTCATTCTCTCTCGCATGGCCAAGGGTGATGCCATCACCAAAGACTGAGAATAAAGCCACCCCGGTTGATAATGGGGATCAATCGGTCTTTTCAAAGGGGCGTGCAATCGTGGAACACAAGGATGATCGAATCCCACCCACTTGGTGAGAATTAATCATCCTCCATTATTTTAGCCCAGCTCAAAAGATTTCAAATGATGTAAGCATAAGCACCTCTCACCTGATGACTGACGCGCTCACTTTAGCGGCCAATTCCCTCTCAGGTGGCTGTGGGCATGCATCAATCGGAGCAGAGAGCATGCTCTCTTTCTGTTGCAGGGAAAGAAGACATAATAATAATACTTTATTCATTTTGAAAAATTGTACAACCGTATTAAATGTTATCGATATAAATATTATTCAACATACAAACATAAGTTCTTGAATGTGATGAAGATTGTCAGAAAAGAATTCATCAAATGAGTAAAGTGGATGAGCAAGTAACCAGGTATATACACCCTATTCTTGAGACTCTGGATACAGTCTGATTTCAACTGAGTAGGCAGATAGTTGTACAGTCGTATGATCATATTAGGAAATGTGTTTTAAGTTAATGACAATCTACAATATGTAGTATTTAGATTTGATTTACCTCTTGTGGAGTACTTATGGATGTTAGATCTTAATTGGTAAGTTTCTAGATCAACTGTCGAATGAATCAGAGCCTCAAAGATATCTAAACTGAGTACAAACATGATTCCATACCTAATAAAAAAAAGGTTTGTGGGCAGCATCAATGATTTGAGAGAAAAAATTGTCTTGAACAGCTTTTAAGAAAAATTATCTACAGCATCTGGGATAAAAGGAAGATTTTCTTTTCCATTACCATGACCAATTGCTTGATTGATTACTCTGCCCTTTGTTAATTTTTTGAATTCAATATGAAATCCTAATAAGCTTTATTTTTTGCACGCCTAACTTTATGATCTTATGTATTTCAAGTAAGCCTCTTTGTCATGCAGGCTTCCGCTGATTTTGTTAGAGTAATAGTAGCTAAGTAAATCATTTCAAAGAGCTAATAATTCCCCAGTATACCAGAGGTTATTTTAATTTTTAGTGGGTTTAGTATTTTTTTCCGAAATCATTGTTAAAAAATATCGAAGAAATTACCTAAAAAACTTGAAAAACTGGTTTTTACCTCTATTTGAGAATATCTTTTGAGTTATTTGAGTCTCAAAAGTGAAGCTTATACCTTGAAGGTCAGATGGGAGACAGTCAATACCACTTATACTGTACAGTTCAGGACATTGATTGGTAATTACATTATTAAGGCTGGCAGAAAATCCAGCTGGCTGTTTTATTGCCCAGTATAAATAATGTGAAAGCAAAAGATTTGCATGACATGGAAGTCTTGCAAGGAACTAAAGTTTCCAGAATAATGAAATGCTATTTTAAAAAGTAGCTATGAAAATAAATAACAGTAGTTATAATAAAATTATTTATTGCTTATTTTCTTTGCAATGAGGTCATATTACTACTGGCAACGCATCTACTTGACTGCTTTCTGATTGTGCCTACCTGATTATGCTGATGGTTTTTTAGTCAAATTTGTCTTTGGCAAAAGACATGCATGTACTCTAAGAGCAATATTTTCTGTTTTATATGAATTATTTTCCATCTGTTAGTAATTGACAAGAATGAAGCTGGTAACCAAAGCACCCTTTCATGGGGGTAAAAAATAAATTCCATTTTGTAATACAGATGATTTATTGGGTGAATACCTCCTATTTCCATGTTGAGTAATGAGGTTTGTGTTTTGTGACATTTCAATGACTTAGCAACAAAAGATATGTTTTCAATTCTATATATTTTACAATTCCACAATCCTCACTGTTGGGATCCACACGGTTATGGCAGTGGTTTTGGCATTAGTCCTATTTGAGGCAGGGTGTATTATGGTTAATTCAAATTAATTCTGAGGATTTTGGAAAAAGGACCTTACTAAGTTTTACCTTATCGTGTACACTTTGGTAAGGTATAACTTTTAGAGGATGGTTTTATAATTTGATCATTTTTGCAATGCAGTTTTGGCTTGAGCATTCATAGTTTTGCGATATGGTGCATGGAAGAACAAACTTTTTCCCTGAAATATGTGAACACACTGCATGTAGTTGCCCATGAGAGATGAAAGGGTAATGTAAATATAAACCAGGTAATCCCAGAAGTACCCGACCTAACAAAAGAAAACAAAAAAATTTTGGAAAAAATTTATTTATTTTTCAACATAATCTCCTTTCAGCTCTGTACACTTTTCCCAGCGATGTTCAATAAGTTCCATGCCCTTTTTATAATAAGAACTGTCTTGCTCCTCAAAATAGCCATCAACTGCCAACATCACTTCTTCACGATTGGGAAATCTTTGACCACCGAGCCATTTCTTCAAGTTAGCAAACAGAAAAAATTTGGCTATATCTGGTAAATAGGGTGCATTAGGTAGCAATTCAAACTTTAATTCATGAATATTGGTCATTGCAATAACGAAGTTGTGAGCTTGTGCGTTGTCTTGATTGAACAACACTTTATTCTCACCCAAATGCGGCCGCTTTTACTCGATTTCTTCACTCAAACATTGCAATAAGTTGGCATAATATTCACTGTTGATAGTTTTTCCTTTTTCAAGATAGTAAATGGAAATTACCCCACGTGCATCCCAAAAAACCAACTTTCTGACCTTGCTTGCAGATGAAAAGGTCTTTGCCTTCTTTGGAGCCGCTACTCCCTTTAGAATCCATTTTTTTATTCATTCTGCTTCTTTGCTGTTAAACTCTGCTGAGCACTCCATTTGAAACATCTTCACGGCATTGTAATTGCTTAAGTGTGAGCACTCTTCTTGAACAGAGCTTTCTCATGTTCAAATTTTCAGTTCATATGTGGATGTACCACACTTCTTTTATTGCCCACTATGTCTACTAGCTTGCGCACTTTCAGTCGATGATCATCCAGTATCTCTTTGTGTATTTTCTTCACCATTTCTGGAGTCGTCACCTCGTTTGGGCAACCAATGCTATGCTCGTCTTGACAGCTCATACGGCCTTGTTTTAACTATGTACCCCATATTTTACTGTAGTCTTAATTTCTTCACTCAAACATTGCAATGAGTAGACTTAAGAAGTAGACAATCATTTTATGAGGTCTCATTGTCAACATTTCAACATTTTTGTTAATTGTAGAAGTTTGAATTTAGTACATAAACCATGTTTCACCATTAACTTACTAAAATGTTCGGGCAAAATTTATAGGCTTTGGGTTTTTAGAACAGCATTAAAATGCCAGTATACCTGTAGAAGTTGAAAGGAAAATATCTTTTAAAATGGAGAATGAGAATAATATATTGTCTCAGGTGCCCTGCAGTGTTAGTATAACCTGGTGCTTGCACCCCCTGCCCCACATGTTGTTAGTTGGATCGGAGGGTATTTCTGTAGAGATGTAGATGGAATGCCGTCATTCGGAAATACTTCATTTCTACTGGTGGTCTTCAAGTTCTGAGTTGGTTCCATCAAGTGCTGAGGCAATTGTGGTGACATTCCTTGAACTTTCTTCCCCTTCTTATCCGTACTGCAGTCTGGTAATTAATGGATATTTGGGAAATTCAAATCTCGTTTAGAGAGATGGAAAGAAGAATCAAGTATAAAGGCCGGGATGCTGGGGTAACGTTTGCAAAAATATAACTGGCTGAATACATTTTGTTCTTAAAAATGGAGTGGTGTCCAATGTTGAGTACATTGGAGGAAACAAGCTTGCACTTTTTCGGGATGACCACTTTCATTAGTTTGTTGACAAGGTCCAAGGAATTCACTAAACCATATTCTGTGGAAAATTTGGACACCTCCCTGAACAGTACATCAAGCCTTTTCAATAGTAGTGGTTGGGGGCTGACATATTTGAAGCTACTTGTCTGATTGGAATCCCATTTTTATGGAAATTAGGAAGGCAGAAAAATCGTGTTGCTGAGGGATTCAATTGCACTAGTTTGAACATTTCACATCTTTTAAATAACATACCCCTGGATTTAATCACTTTCTTAATATATTGTTGAAACTTGGGGGTTGGGTCTGAACGAAGTACTTCAGTATTATTGTCCCTGATAAAGTCTTTGCATTTCGTGTTGTAGGTGTTTCGTTCTAATACAACCGCTGCGCTGACTTAACCTGCTTTTTGGATGATCAAATTTTTATCTGTCACTGAATGTACAGTATAATCGACTTCAAGGCCTCGTACTCAATAGAATGCTATTTCTTTTTTACTTCTAGTTGTGAGATTTTAAGGAGCTCCTGGGAAACAACTTGTTTAACCGCAATGTTTTCTTTCTGAAGGGCAACTTCAAGGTCAACCGTCAGGTTTTTAATGCCTTTAAGAGAAATAGGAATTTACGGTACGTACTTTAGGCCCTTTTCTAGCAAAGAAATCTGACTATTAGAAAAGGAATGCCCGGAAAGATTAACAATTTGAGGCCCAAACTTATGGTCACTCTGAGAACTTGTTGATTTTGAACTGGACTCCTTATTTTTCCATAGTAGGTCAGG
Source organism: Hetaerina americana (assembly GCF_022747635.1). Taxonomy (NCBI): domain Eukaryota; kingdom Metazoa; phylum Arthropoda; class Insecta; order Odonata; family Calopterygidae; genus Hetaerina; species Hetaerina americana. The sequence continues at coordinate 634,568 of NW_027287117.1, forward strand.
CTTACGGTTGTTTAGGCTCTTTTATGAAAGGAAATCGCACTGCATGTCTGGGGAACATTTTTATGAAAGTGTAACCACTCGATTCAATGAAGTTCATGGGACAATCCCACGGATAAAAGTAGTAAATAATGGGATATAGCATTACGTTTAACATACCATTTGTGTATCTTCCTTGTAAGCCAGGCTTTCTTGGCTACTCCGATAGCAAAATTTCGTGCCGAGGATTGGGTTTTTTATGCTGAAGGTTGATGAATTTCGGAAAAACTCCAAGGGAGATGCAGCGACTTTTGAAGAAGAAGTTCAATGGCGCATTCTGGTATTTGATGGAGAGTCTTCTTTAGAGACCCTCCTTATCTGCGTTACTGGCGCACTTAATAAAGTTGTTGTGTGAGGCCCAACTTTATGGAATTTGCATGACATATTGAAATGAAATGAAATTTTTAAATAAAGTGTGTGGAATTACAAAGTCAATGATTTCATTTCAATATGTTACGCAAATTCCATAAAGTTACCCCTGAGACAACAGATTTTCTGTCAAAAGCTTTTTTGAAGTCAACGAAGAGTATATTCAAATCAACATTATATTTGTAGCATTTCTCCATTGTTTGCCTTACCAAGAATATCTGGTCAATGGTACTTTTACCAGCTCTAAAGCCACACCGATATTCTTCCAGTATGTCTTGAGCATAGGCACTTGTGCCTTCCCCAATGACTTGACCATTTTTATTTCTACAGGAGTGCACTATGGTTGTTAGCTTTTAATCCTGTATTTTACTGCTTGGTTGAACTTTTTGATTTCTTTAGCATTATTGAGCTCTTCTACAGCCTTCATCTGATTTTTAAGCACTCTTTTTTTTTCTTTTTAGTAATTTATCAGCTTCTTTCCTGCTCTTCCTATACTTCTCTCTTGTTAATCTAGTCTCCCTTTGTAACATATTGTATCTATTCTTATTATTTTCCTCTATTGCAAGTTTACACTCATTATCAAACCAATCTGCATGCCTTTTACTTTCGTGTTACCTATTATGTCCTTAGCAGTTGACAAAACAGATTGTTTAACTCTTGCCATTGATATTCCACAGACTATTGCTCTGTCTGTTCTTCCTCATTCCTTGTTAACTTTATCTACATATTTAATTTTTTTACCTCAAAGCTTGCCCAGGTTCTCTTAAAATTTTATTATTCCATTTAACCCCTCCTGGCCTAGTGAGCTTACTCAATTGTGCCAGTCGTTCACTAAAATTTACTCTCACTAGATAGTGATCATCAGAATGGCAAATCGGTCCTCGTGCAGACCTTATGTCTAATATAGAAGAGGAATGTCTCCTGGATACCAGCACATGATTATTTGATTCACTATTCCTGTCCCAGTTATATTCCTGGTACCTTAGTGAATATTTTTATGCTCAAGTCATGTGTTCTTTATCAGCATGTTGAGTGACAGAGCAAGCTGAGCCCACTGTTCACTACTGTAAAATTCTTCTCATCAATTCTACCATTTCCTACCCATCTCACCTCCTGTAGGGCTGTAATATCCAAACCATATTTCAGCATTTCATTGGCAACTTCAATCATTCTACCCGGTTTCAACAATGTTCTAACATTCCATGTTGCTAATTTTCATGAATTCATTGTCCTTGTCTGTTTCCCAGGTCGATACCTTGAAAATCCATGCTTATGTATCCGAGGCATGTGTAGTGGTTTCATAGGGAGTCAATTTTTGAAGGGTAGGGTTGCTAGCCCTATGCCTAACCCTTAACTTGGAGGGCCCGGAGTTATATTCAGGGTTCACTTTCCCTTCAGGTGATTGTTCTTCCCTCATTGAACCCATATCAACCCAGAGATACCATAGAACATATGTGCAGTGCAGAGCATCTGAAGCTGAGGACAGGAAGTCAGGCTGATGCAATTGAATGTTGCTCAAGTGAATCTTTAAAAAAAAATTTAATTAAATGAAGAATACAATGTATCTTTTCCACTGTCCTTAGGGACAGTGGAAAAGATAAATTTTGTATTTTTCATTTAATTAAAATGAATGTCCACATAGTTTAGCCGGGAACAATTGAATATTTTTAAATTGTTTTTTTTTCAAAATTGTCAGCAAAATAAATGTAAAGTGGACTTAGGTAAATATTGATAAATACCCTCAGTTTCTTTCGCAAAGGGGTCTTGTAAGTGGATGCATTTTTACATGATTTAGTCAGTCTAGATGTGCTTTAACCATTTCTGCACGATCAACTTGATTTTTTCATTCTTCTAGACAAGTCTTTAGTTATACCACATTACTGAACAATAACGGGTCTGTCCCAAAAATGCCCAGACCCAGATCCAGTTTTAGAAGATAGTAACTGGAAATTAGGATGAGGAAGATGCAACCTAAAGATCCCACTCACAAGTTTTGTGACAGTAGAATGTCGCCATTACATTGGATTGCTGACGATTTTGGTATGCAGGATAGGAGATATCTGGATGTCAGGCGGGTGATCATTTGTGGACACTCGTTGATGTGATTGAGGCACTGACACATTTATCAATCTTATGATTTAGGAATGAAGATTAATGCGTTCAATTGTATGCCAGCAAAAATTGAACAATTCATCATTTATTTGTCTTTAAACCTAATAATTATGAATTCCATGCTGCTATATGAATTCCTGTATCATCGGTTGTATATTCTCATTTTCGAACTCCCTTTCCCATTTCATTCTCTCTCACCATCGCTCTTCCTTGCATGGCTAAGTGTGACGCCATCACCAATGACTGAGAATAAAGCCGGCCCAGTAGCTAATGCGGATCCATCGGAATTTCCAAAGGGGCGTGCAGTCATGGAACTCAAGGATGATCGAATCCCACCCACTTGGTGAGAATTAATCATCCTCCATTATTTTAGCCCAGCTCAAAAGATTTCAATGATGTAAGCATCACCACCTCTCACCTGATGACTGACACGCCCACTCTCACGGCCAATTCCATCTCAGGTGGCAGTGGGCCTGCATCAGTAGGAGCAGATAGGGTTTGAAAGAGAGGGAAAGATAGGTACCTGTTTGATGTCATTATCTGTTCGATAAGTTAAAATTCTCTGTTCTAAAAGTTAAAAATTTGTGATGAGGAAATACTGATTTTAAAGTGCTCATTGCACCATGTTAGATACAGGCTGGCACGTAGTGCCATTGTCTTCCAGAGCATTGAATTCCCATAAAGAGGTCCTCACTTAGTCTTAGCCTTGTGTTAGTCATTCTCATGGGTATAACTTATCATAAAATAAGAAAAGGAATTTGAAAGCCATAAACCAATCTTGAGGAGCGGGAAGAGGACAGGAAAACCAAAGATTGCAGGTGATATGATTAAGAGCAAGAGAAGAGAAGAATGTAAATGCAGAGATGGGTAGAAGAAAGAACAAAGAATTCAATAGCAGATTAAAGTGGGAAACCAACAGAGCTAAAGAAGCATGGACAAAGATTGTGTGGGGATGTGAAAGTTGATAAAGTAAGGGGGAAATGGGTGCACTGTGCAGGAATGTGAAAGGACTGCCAGGAAGTAAGAAGGTAATATCCATACAAATCATCAAAGATAATTCAAGAAAAATTATTGAATGAACTCAAAATACTCAATTACTGAATGAATGAAGAAATGGAAAGAATTCACGGAAGAACTATATGTAAAGACAGTAGGCCCAAAGCTTAGACACAGAAAGAAAATGGAATTTTATTTAGGATAGGTTTAATGGCTCAAGAAAGGGCATTGAATCAATTGAGGATTGGGGTTAGACAACATTCTCATAGAACTACTCAGAGCTTGGGAGGAAGGGTTTTTATGGAGTTATGCAATGGCAATGTTCATGATAAAGGGATTTTACTGGAAGATGTTGTCCGAACGGTTAGTGTCCCTAGTCCGAAAAATGGAAAGGATGGAATATGTGATGACTAAAGAACAACAAATTTAATATCAAAAACAGCTGAAGTGGTTCCCAGGGTCATCAACAAAAGGATAGAGAGCAGGGCAGATGACTTTTGTGCTCAGGAAGAGGAGAGACATGTGTTATGGCATAGCAGTAATGGGGTAACTAATAGAAACGGGCATAGATTACAGTCAGAATGTATTTGTCTGTTTGTAGGTTCTATCTATCTAAATAATAATAACCTGCATGATGTTGCAAGGCCAGTGATTCTACATGTATTCCTTCTAATTTCTCGCGTACGTAGCATGCCTAGACTCCAAGAAAACATTCAATACAGTGTATAGGGAAAAACCAATGAATATATTGCAGAAAATGCGAATAGATAGTAGAAATAGGAGATTTATCCTTGAAAGTGTATGTATCTCAGACTGCTCAGGTGTGAGGGGTAGATGGAAGGCCCGGATGTGCAGTGTTAGGAAGAGGAGTGAGGCAGGGTTGTATCACCTGTGTGCTGTTCAATGTGTGTGTGGCGGAAATGTTAAAAGAGGCGAGGGTGAAAGAAAGAGAAAAACAACTTTGCACTTCCACACACTTTTTAATGTAACACGACCATGGTTTCGATGCTGCGCATCATCTTCAGGTACAATGCAACAAAATTATTCAACTTATATAGCCAGGAGCCAGGTAGGGGAAGTCATGGAGAGGGGTGGTAGCAATAATTGTTCACTTTCACCCTCACCATGAAAGAATTCCCCAAAGTTAAGCCTGAAACTGTTAGCTTAAAAGAGGCATTATGGGAAGAACTGGAGATTGGAATCAAGGTCAGTATGGAATTCAATATAATCAGTTAGGTTTGCTGATGACCAAGCTTTTGTTTGCTGGTCAGCCAAGGGGTTGCAATCTCTGCTGAGTGCATTGGACAGTCAGGTGTTGGGATGAAAATAAATGTAAAATAACTCAGTTATTGAGAAAGAAGGAAGCCAAGTTAAATATTAAAAAAGAATTCATAAACTCGAATAGGGTGAATAGTTTACGTGTATAAAAAGTGTTTCATTTAAAAATGCATAAGGTTGTAGGGTCATAGGGTGCTCAGCCATCAAAGCACCATGTCTTCAATTGTAATAATTTCATTGTCGCTCACTGCTGCCATCGCTAAACATTGTGAGTCATCATATATCTAATGCTATCACTTTTGATATATTTTTATAATATCTAACATTTATTTACTATTATTTAGTCCATTGTAAGTGATTCTGTACTTAAATGAACATTTTGAATATTAATTAAACAGATAACATTACTTGGGATTTTTTCTTGTAAGTGATTTACCCTTGAAAGTGTACATATCTCAGGTGTGAGGGGTGGACGGAAGGCCCGGACGAAGTTATTTGAAAAGGCATTTCAAAGGAATTATTTAGGTAGGCTGAGGTGAATGGTTGTATCAATGCATATTTCTATCCTTGTGGAAATCCTCATTAAATCTCCAAATCAATAAGACATTCATTTTCTTAGCAGAATCAGTAAATACATATCCAATCCTGAGGTAAAATTTACTAACGAGAAAGAAAATAAATAGTTTAGCCTTCCTGCGATTTCTTTAATTTCCGTGTTGGTAGGGTCATGTTTTCCTATCCTTCAGCATATAATAATGTGATGGCATTCAGATGTCTTTTGACAAATTCCAAGAAACTGCAGAAGATGCCGCAACAGTAACTTTTGGAGTAGTCATCGGCTAATATGCATTTCAATACAACAATTTCAGAGAGTAAAAATCATTTCCAAAATTTCAGAGTTTAAGAGGACACCTCGCTAGCATAACTGGCTATAGCACTCGCATGGACATTGAGGGATCTGGGAATGATTTTTACACTCTGAAATGGTTGCGTTCATATGTCTTTTGTTATATGAGTAATATACTTCTTGTAGTATTGTCTCTCATGTGTTTACACTGTGCTGAGGATTATACACTAAGTCAGTACATCAGGTTAATGATCTGAAAATTAAAGCTGAAAAATAAATTTTGCTACCTTAACTGATTCATTTTGTACCCACAACAAAAAAAAACTAAATTCAGTTGCTGAAGGTGTTCCTGAAAATTTCTAAATCAATGATAGTAGTGCGATCCTTTTTGAATGGTATATCTTCTTTTACAAATAATAAAAAGAAAGCTCATGTTGGCTTGGGGGAGGACATTGATTAGGAGTGGATTTAATGGGAATGTGAAAAAAGCGAGGAAGTTAGTGAAGAGAAGGCACCAGATTGCTGTGAGGAATCACTGGTGGGAGAATGTTTCTGAAAGGAGGTTAAATGGTATCATTTACTGCTGGCTAGTTATTCACAAGGTTTTTGGTTTTCTTCTCTCTCCCTTAATATTAAGAACCAAAGTTGTTTTTACCTGTGGTGAGCCTTGCTCCCTGGATTGTGGTCAACTTGCTACAGAGTTCAGATTAAACCCATTCCAATCATGTATAATAAACTTGTCTCATGACCTTTGATATCATCACCTATCTATTCATTAAGCCCTTTGCCTGAAGGGAAAGATTACTTACCAATTACAGTTCTGCCTAATCACCTGAATCAAATCAGCCCCTTGCTGGAATAAAGGCCTCCCTGAAGGACACTGCATGCTGCCTAAAAACCATATTTACATTTAGGTAAAATACCATCAGGTATGTGGTTTTCCCCTTGGAAAATTTCCTTAAAATTTTCAATGTTAAATGGGAATCTAAAAGTAACCTCAATCAAGCCATGTGCCATATAAAACCAGAGAAACATTGATTTTGACAACATATCTAATAGGTCATAAATTGGCATAAACAAAAGAATATTATGTAATCTACTGTTTCAGGCTTCACTTCGTGGAAGTATTTAATCGCCATACTAAAAAGTAAAGTACTAAAAGGAAAAGTACAGTCTTATTAGTATGAAAACAAGTAAGATTTGTATGGGCTAAAGGAATTGAATTACTTACTGTTAGAATATTTGGCCAATGGGGCAGATTAATGGGACGTGGCATCACCTGTCCATCACCTGTGCTCTTTCATCTTCTGAATGTATGTGTGTGTGTGTGTGTGTGTGTGTGTGTGTGTGTGTGTGTATGAGCGCTCGTGTGTACGGTGCAAACAAAATCCATACTTTCCAAACCAATTGAGATCTATTCACGGGAGCTGAGATGAAAGGATTGACTGGTGCTGCTTCAAAGCTTTGATTAGGAGTCAGTGTAGAGCAAAATTCAGGATGGCAGATGTCTATTAATTCCTTGGGGTTTTCTTGCGTCTCTTGGGGTCTTTTGCTTTGCAAATTACTTGGAGTTCCATTAATCAGCATATTATGTTCTAGGCAGGCGTTAGTTCTCTCAGAGAAGCAGCAGACAAAACCGTTGAAAGAGGCAGGGAGAGAGACCTTCATTGTCTCTCCTTCCTTCTCACTTGTCACATAGGTGATATACCCCAACGTGACATATGAGAATCCATCCTTAAGATTCCACACCCATACAAAGGAAAATGGTGAGCTTTCTATGTCTTCTCCAGTTATATAGCACTGTCGTTTGTGGGACCAGTTTAGGGTTACACCTCCAAATCGTCGGCTCTCCAAACTTATATACCTTTGGCCACCCTGCACTAGGCACCACTACACTATGGCACTTGTCACCAAAACTTCAAGATAATGCAGAAGGCGATTGGATATATGGCAATATGGCAGGTTTGTAATAATTTAAAAATTTAGAGCATGCTTATGCAATTTTGTAGAGGAAATAATAGCAGTTTTCTTCATTGATTCCGGGACATGTGGTTTGTGGTGTGTCGTGGTGTCATGTGTAGGGGGTGGGAATGTGTGCATCAGGAATGGGGAGATACATTTTTCATATATGATTAAAGGGTGGGTCATGGAACGAGTTCCCTTGATTCAAATGCCCTTAAGTAGCTTGATAGCTTTGTAAGCTTTTTTTCTCTAATGCCAAATATATATTTCAGGATGAGTTGGTGTTGCTGTGACATTATTTGAGTGAAGGTAGACACGAAAGCCCATCCCTGCATCCACCATCTTCTATGAAGAGCATGAGTCTGTGCATGCCTTGGCCTTGCTTCTTCAGAACCAAGCATTAATAGTCGCTCTCTTAGACTTGGCTGATTGCCACTCAGTGGATGAACGTGCTCATGTCAGATAAGTCTGCATATGGCAGTGAGTCACATTTGGAAGCATTGAGTAGCAATCCTTCTCTCGTTTTGGTTGCCACATGATCACTGCTGTGGCAAATAGGAGAAAATGCATTTCAACACAAAAGTAAGTACCTGTTTACTATCGCATCACAGTTTGTGTCTGTGGGAAGTATTTAGGTAGTCTAATCTTGGTGATCTGATATATATTTTAATTAAGCACGGCATGAGTGCCTATTGTGGTGTTACGGTGCATAATGGCCGTTAGTTGGGATGCAATCAATGCCTCTTTTTCAGTGTATCTTGGATGTTCTCTCTTTGCCATCCCTGAGAATTCACTGTAATATGGCACTCTCATTGTTCAGAGTAGGAGTTCTATAATTATATTTAAATGCCATATATGCATTCATTCCAGCTATATTTACTCTCATTCCAATACCAATTTCATGTCATTGCAACATATGTGGTAGCCGATATTTACATATACTCAGTATATGTACGTTTACATATATTCAGTTTTTTCACTATTTGTGTAAATATGTGCCTAAGTAAAACAATTTTACATTGTAAAACAGATGCTGATGAATTTCAGTCTTGATGTCAAAGACTTTTTTTTGTACGCTTATGATTAAAAGAGATTGGTAGTTTTCTGTGAGATATTTTGTCGAAAGCTATCTTAAAATCTGAAAAAACCATGCCCACTGGAGCATGGCTCTATCCCAAAATAAGCATATTGTGAACAAAAAGTGGAAGTTTTGTTTTGTAGGATTTGCCCTCTTGGAAACTGTGCTGGTTATTCAACAACTCGCAACTATCGAGGTGTCCCACTATGGAAATAGCAACTATATGTTCTATAATCTTGCATGATATGAATGTAAGGGAAATAGGTCTGTAATTGCTTGGTTCCTCCTTGTCTCCATTATTAAATATTGGTGTTACATTAGCCATTTTCCTATCAGTGGGAACCTTGTGATCTACTAGCAATTTCTTAAATTTGATTCCTTGATATGGTGCAATTTCTATTGCTAGTTCCCTATATATGAGCAGGTATTTGATTGGAGCCAAAGGATTTACCAGGCTTAATATTTTTCAGCTAATGCTCTATTCCAATATATGAGGTTTTCATTTTGGGCGTCAGGCAGAGAGAATGAACTTCAAGGTATGGGAGACATACAGTAAGACTTGGAAGACGATGTTTTGAGAGAAGGAATTGAATAAGTTGGCCTTGTACAAACTGCTCTTTACTCTTTTGCCATTATCATTTGTGATTTAACTAACTGTTCGATAATTTCTCTGAACTTCTATGAGGTGCGACCAAAGTGTTTTCAGGTTCTCTTTCAAATTTTCTGCTAATATTTTCATTTTGTCCCCTTCAAAGAATTCTTCATTTGTTTGCTTTGCACTTATTCCATCTTCTTTTCCACTGTTTAAAGCACCCTTGGAAGTCCTCGGCTTGCTTTAGGCTTTTTGGTTGACTCCTCATTTCTTGCTTTATTGTGTCCACATCTTCCCTCATATCATCAAGGATGGTGATTGAATTTTTTACCAGAAACTGGTGAACAATCAAAGCTGACTGTGCAGGTGCATTGTCATGGTAAATGATCCATCCATCATGTTCCCTTGAAATATTGTGCACTGTTGATTCCTGAATTCAGTTCATCAGATATCATTTGGACAGTTTTTTGGCGAATGGTATGGACAAGTGACCTCACACGATTAATGTTATCATCAACACAGTTGGTTGAAGGTCGTCCCGGCCTTGCATCATCCGTGGCATCACTTGGCCATCTTTAAAACCCTATTAAATATTTCCACAAAGTGAAGCCTGAAACAATAGAATTAATTAATTGTTCTGTGATTTCATATTTTTCAATTTTCGACAAGCAGTAAAAACAAGGTCAACAGAAACTAACATAACTGGCACCATATGCACAGTTCAAAGGTGCACCTAGCACAGATGGCTCACTGGGTCTCAGGCAACTATCGCCGATAATGGGCAAAGCTATAATCCACATAATGGCCACAAGATTGCTCTAGTTTACGGTGCATTTTTTATAGACACCAGGTATATTTATATTTGTATATGTATATATATACTATATATATATATATATATATATATATATATATATATATACATATATATATATACATATATATACATATATATATATATACATATATATACATATATATACATATATATATATATATATATATATATATATATATATATATACATATATATATATATATACATATACATATATATATATATATACATATACATATATATATATACATATATATATATATATATATATATATATATATATATATATATATATATATATATATATACACACACACATTTATAAATGTATTATCATTAGGTAATCTACCAGTTAAGATAGGTTTTTGGATGGGCAAACTACCAAATAATTCAATTGCCTCTCCTAACAAAACACAATATCCAGCAACACACTCTAAACCATGTCCCTCTTCATCTCTGAGAACTTTCTTCCTCCCTTCATCCCGTCCAACATCCCTATCCTGTTCCTTCCCTTTCCTCTTTTGCCCAACATTCTACCCTCTATCACAGTCTTCAACATCCCACTGCCGGTCAACACCCCCTTCATCCACTTTTCCTGCCTCCATAGGATTTCACCCAACAAACCCCTCTCTTTGCCCACCATACCAAGTACTTCCTCATATGTTTTCTTCTCTGTCCATTTCACCATCTCCATTCTTCTCCACACCCACATTTCAAAAGCCTCCAGTCTACGTCTATCCTCCTGTTTCAATGACCACGGTTCCGCACCGTACCTACGCTCAATATCAAAGTTTTTACGAGTCTTTTCTTAACATCCTTACTCAACGTCCCCGTCATCAACTCCATCCTTTTTGTGAAAGCCTCTTTGCCTAGCGCAATTTTTCTCCTTACGTCCCGACTACTTTGACCGTGTTGGTCCAAAACACACCCGAGATACGTAAACTGTTCTACCAGGTCTAGTTTTTGCCATTGTATTTTAATGTTTAGCTTAGCCATCTTCTTTCTAGAAAATCGCATAACCTTTGTTTTATTAATATTGATTCTCATCCCATACCTGTTGCACTGAATTTCCAATTCACTCAGGAATGCTTGCAACCCCTTGGCTAACTGATGAACTAAAGCTTGGTCATCAGCGAACCTAACTGATTTTACGATTTCCCCAACCACTTTCATTTCTACTTCCAGTTCTTCCCATGCCTCTTTAATCATTTCCTCTAAATATAGGTTGAGCAGCAATGGTGATAATGGGCAATCCTGCTTACGCCTCTCCCTAACACTGCCCACCCGGACTCTCCATTCCCCACTTGAGCCTGAGCAGTTAGGGAAATGTACAGGTTGCGGATTAGCCTACTTTCCCTCCAATATATAATGACTCTCAAAAGTAACACCGACCCCGAGTACTATAACTGCGCAATAAAAAAGCTAAAGAGAAAGGCTAGGAGGAGTCACTCTATGATCAAGTATGGGAACCCATATCTGTGCAAATATAAATCGATAGTAAAAGAACTAAATAGGGAAAAGAGGGTAGCAAAAGAAGAATACTTAGTGAACATTCTCACTAAAAACGATACAAATAAATTTTACAAATACTTAAGAAGACGAAAAAACAGCCAGGTGAAGGTAGGCGTGATCCAAACCGCAAAGGGGGACATTATAACAGACGATGAAGGAAAAGCAAATGAGCTCAACAAGTGGTATGGAAGTGATTTTAGCAAGGATTTCAGTGGAAACCTTCCCCCACGTGTTTTTCATGTTTGTGAAGGGGAGAACGTATCATGTCCGGGTGAACTAGTTATCACACCTTCAAAGAGTAATATTGTTATTCCTAAGTATATGAAAATCTGTGACCGCGAAGTCATGGACAAAGTAAAAAAGCTTAAAGTCAATAAATCGATTGGCCCTGACAACATCTCTGGGGACGCACTCAAATTAGGGTCAGAGGCAATGATACCGTATCTGCGCACCATTTTTAACATCACGTTAAATAATCATCAAATCCCCGATGATTGGAGGAAGGCTTATGTAATACCAATTTTTAAGAGTGGGACCAATAGCAGGTTAGAGAACTATCGCCCCATTAGCCTAACGTCTGTAACCTGTAAACTAATGGAGAAGAAGGTCGCAAAATATCTACGTGACCACTGGGAGGATAAGGACTGGCTATTTAAATACCAACATGGCTTTCGCAAAGGGTACTCATGCGAAACCCAACTACTTGGACTCTGCCAGGAAATATCAGACTGCTTAGACAAAGGTAAAGAAATAGATGCAGTTATACTCGACTTCTCAAAAGCCTTCGACAGGGTTCCCCATGACAGATTGTTAGATAAAATTGGAAAACTAAATATTGATAAAAGAGTACTACTATGGACGAAGGCCTTCCTACAAGATAGAACCCAGCAGGTTCGTGTTGGACACAAAATTTCAGAAGAAACCCGCGTCACATCCGGAGTACCTCAGCACACAGATTATGTGGTAGGCAAAGCCTTTAAATCGCTTCACTGGGTCATGCGGAGCCTCAAAGGAAGCACTAAATCAACTAAAGAATTGGCCTACAAAACAATTGTAAGGCCTATTGTCAAATATGCGACCACAGTATGGGATCCCTTTGAAATAGGGCATGTGAAAAAATTAGAAGCAGTGCAAAGGAAGGCTGCCAGGTACGTTTTAGGGCGACATAGGCAGACTGACAGTGTAAGCGACATGCTAGGTTCACTAGGATGGGGGTCACTAAAGAACAGACGGAAGCTGAATAGACTGTGTGCCATTTTTAAAATATTGAAAGCTGACGGAGGCTGGAAAGAACTGAACGAGAGTGTAAATAAGCCATGTTATCTCGGCAGGAATGATCACCCGCTTAAAGTCAAATACATGCCCCAAAAGACAAACACCGCCAAGTTTTCGTTCCTAAATATGGGAATCAAAGAGTGGAACCAGCTGCCTGATGAACTCTTTAAATCCCTTACCCAAAAGCATTAAATCATTTAGGCGTGAATGTAAAAGGTATACATGATGGGATTGTTCAATGCAATACGGCAGAAGGTGTATGGCTGTATCACAATATATTGTTTTTTCTTATTTTTTTTTTAATTTTGTAAGTCTACTATATGACTAAATGACACTATGATATGTTTTAAGACTGACTACTGCATAGTTTATAGCTCTTGTTATATCATGTCATTGCCACCCGGCTTATCGCCTAACAGCAATGTATCCTAAATAAATAAATAAATATACATTTCCATTTTCTGCTATATACTTGATAGTTTTTCTTAATTTACTCTGTTAAATGCCTTTACAAACTCCACCAAACAAGCAAATACCTCTTGGTTGTATTCTTTATTCCTCTCCATTAATACTCTCATTGCTGCAATGGCATCACGTGTACCTCTCCCCTTCCTGATCATCCCCTAGGTGATCTTACAGGGTCGCACCCAAAAGTGGTAGGACTGATTTTTTTGCAAGAATTTTATTGACGATATACTTACATCAACTTGATAATCTTCAAAGTATGCTCCTTGAGCTGCTACACACTTAGTATAAGGTTGCTCCCATTCCTCGTACGCCCGCTGGAAATTTTCTGTATGCCCTACTTTCTATGCTTTAGTTGATGATCCTGAAAACAACTTTAGCTACGTGGGATATCAAACTTATTGTTCTGTAGTCATCACATGATGTAGCCTTTACCTTTTTAAGAATAGGAACTAATGCTCATCTCAAAATATCCTCTGGCCCGATTCCTTCCTAATAGATACTACAAAACAGGTCTTATAAGCTTTTCCTCCCATATTTTTCTAAGCGTTTCAGTCGTTCTGCAGGAATGTTGTCAACCCCCTTGGCCTTATTTGGTTTCATCTCCCTTAATGCCTTTTCTAACTTATCATTGAGTATGGCTGGACCTAAGCTATCTTCATTTACATCATGGTCATTTTCAGTGTCTAACCTTGTTGGCCTAATTTATTTTTTAATACAGTGCTTCTCTATATTCTTTCCATATCTCTTGGATCTTTTCTGTTTCAACTATAACCTTACCCGACCTATCTACAACTGTTAACCCAGATCATCTTACTTCCCATTAGTGTTTTGATCTTGTTATATAGCACACTAATTTCTCCCTTCCTCTGCAAACTTTTCATATCCTCGCACTGAATCTTCTACCATGTTTCTTAACTTTATTTGTTGCCCACCTCATTTACTGTACTCTTTGTACTTCATTTTGCCTAACTCTGTATTTACATGGTTTCATAGTCCTTTTCATGTCAATGGATCCTATAAAATCCCCTGTTGCTTTCGATAACCCTTTCTTGATAAATTCCCATGTTTCTTTGATAATACTCAGCTCTTTACCATTCTCCATTATTTTCTCTGCAGCCTGCTGGTAGTCCTTCTTTGTCAATCCATTTAATGCTTCTACATTCCACTTCCTAACTCGCCGCCCCTGCTTTATCTTTTGAAATTGAAGCATTTCATGGCAACTTAATTTTGGCCATAGGCCGTATCCGCTCCCGGGAAGCTGTGCAAATTGATTGCACCATTTCTGTATCTGTGTCTAACCATAGCATAATCAAACTGATACCTTTCTAAGTGACCTAGCATTTTCCATGTATAGCCTATTGTCGAATTCCAATCCTCCATCACACTCAAATATTTTCATGCTGGAACATATGCGATTATGTCCTGTAACTGATCATATATCCTATTGTCTTCTTCCTCCTAATGATTGCTCGGTGGTATGTATACCTGAACAATGACCAAGTTCGTCAGTTTTGCTTTCATCTCTACTGGTAATATTCTATCTGTTGCTTGTTCAATGTTGACTATGCTTCTTCCTACCTCTTTATTCATTATTATGGTAACCCCTTGTTTGCTCTCGCCCCCTTGGCTGTATATTTCTCAGTAAGTATCACTCCAGTTATCCCAGGTCTACTTCCGTCTCACTTCGCACAAACCTAAAATATCTATGTATCCTCTTTCCCTCGCTCGCTTAATATTCTCTAATTTTCCTATCCTCAATATTGTCCTGACATTACAAATTCCTATTCTAACTGAATTGGTCTTCTTCTTCTGTGTCTTCTGTGCTGATTCTTGGTTTTCTTTTGTAAGGGTTTGGTGAGATAATGACCAATGAAGTGTTGCATCTACCGCTGCCAGGGATGACACACAGCCAATTGGGCCGAGTCCAGTAGTGTCCAGGATTCATATTCTCTATTTCGTCCATTATATTCTTAGGAATTATGATTGAGGTGGTTTACCAATGCCTTCCTCAACATTGTTTCCAATGTGACACCATCACTCAATGGATGCCCCACTGGGGTCATATGCCTTTGCAGCCCCCTCTTCTGAGCAACAGATGCTGCGTGGATTACCCTTTGCCTGGCTACTAAGCCTCAACCTATCTGGAATGGGTGTTCCTGCAAAGAACAATAATCATTACTCCCACCAGAACAGCTCTAGGGGTCATCAGAAAGCTCAAGCCCTTTCATCACATCAAGGTTGTAGTTCCAGGGAGGGTTATATATGTATATCTATTGAGAGGTAGGGGACATACAGGGTGCCGTGGTTGCTTCCCGACAAATTCAATTTGAATTTCTCAGCATATCATAGTTCCACTGGAGGTTGCGATTAGCATTCTTGAAATCTATAGGCATCTAGTGAACAGTCATAACCTCAAAATGGCTGAGATGTAATGTAACCTTGCAGAGTACAATTGAAGAGCCGCTATTATGGAAAGTGTTTGTGCTGGGCATTGGCCCAGTGAAATTGCCCGATTCTTCGGGTATCCCAGATCAACTGTTTATGATATTGTGGCAAAGCATAATGCTACAGAGAAGCCTTGGGAAGGTTTTGCTAATCCGGCAAGGAAACCTTATTCAAGGAAACATATGTCACGAACTGTGGCAGTCGTCAAGAAGGCTGAGGTGCAGTTTTCAGAGATCCCAGGGTGGGCACTGAGGAAATTGGCGTCAGAATTAAATGTTAGTCAGCGAACAATGCATTGGATGGCAGAGGAGGACCTGCGGTACAAGTCATGCACAAAATGGTGCAGCTCATGCTGTCTGATGCTGGCAGAACAAAGTGGATTGCTCACTGCAACCTGCTGTCGTGTTCTCTAAAAAATAAAGCTGCTTCTTTTCTGATGAAAACATTTTCACCATTGACACTAAGATCAACTGTAGAAATGATTGCTGGCTTGCCCAGTACCCCGAGGATATCCCGATTGCTGCTCGAACAAAATTTCCAGCTAGTGTTCACGTCCTAGATATTGTGTCAGTGAGGATGATATCATGCTGCCACATTTATTTGAAAAGGGATAAACTATCGCAAAAGAAGTCTATCTGCAAATTCTGAAGAGTGTCGTAAAACCGTGGATGGTAACTGTGGCCTTGGGAAGACAATATGTCTTTTAACAGGACGTTGCATAAGCTCATGCGAGTGATTCAGTCCAAACTGGCTCTCAGTTAGCATTGACATGTTCTGGTCAAAAGAGTTCTGGCCCCAGACTTGAACCCCTTTGACTATTATGTATGTTTGCAGCGTAGTCGAAGGAGTTATCAATAAGATGAGGTGTATCTCTATGCACGGCTATCATAGCAGCATTTGCGAATATGGACAGAATTGTTTTAAAGTGTGTGCGAAATCGATTCAGGACAAGTTTGGAGGCAGTCATTGCGGCTAAAGGAAGTTACATTGAGTAATGTTACTCTTGACAGAAACTACTTGTATGTTTTTCATTTACATTTGTATTTTTTAAAAGTAAATTTGCTTTTAAACAAAAGTTTAATTTGCCAAGATTTAAGCACCATATCCTGTATAGGGTTAGAGCATTTGATTGCTGACCAGAGGGCCCGCAATCGATTCCTGGGCAAGCCTCTCTGGGATCCTGCATCTCCTCTCTGAGAAACCATAACTAGCCCAGGGAAAGGCTCCTATTGTGGTCATTCCTCCAATTCATAGGTTTTTTGCAGGTTTTTTGCACACATCTTTTATACTCACTTTTTCTATGTGAGTGTTTTCCCGGGTGGGTTTTAACTAGGTAAGCAATACCACGCGTTTTCTTTCTCCGCTGTAATTTACTTTGTGTATGTGTGTATATGTAGGTGCATAATAATTATATTTATTTAGATTTGCAAATCTGAGTGTAGTTTGTCTCTCTCTTTCTCTATGTTTATCAAAGTATGAGCACATGTATACAGTAGGTATTGTGTGTGCATGTAATTATAAATTCTATGGCCATTACAATATGTAAATGGTAGAAGTAAATGGAAGAAGGGACCATTTGGTCTCAATTTTTCCCAGATAAAGACCTCTATCGATCGTTCCATCTATCAATGAATGGTATGGGAAATACTGTAATTGAAATCAGTGAGATCCATTGAGAAATGATGGCTTCATTCCACTGCATCTCTGGGTGCCATGGTAACTGAGTGGGCAGGGCTTTCAGCCACTGGTTGGAGATTCCTAAGTTGAAATTCATGGTAAATCCTTTCAAATATTATTTCTAAATACCCAAGTGTTATATTTCTCCAATTGATAGAATCATGAGAAACTGAATTGTATGGCAGAGAGTAATAAGTAATCCATAAAACTATTAGGTGAGGGGGGGCATGTTTTCCTTTTGTTAACAAAAATAATTTTATACCCTTATCTCCTACACTCAAAGCTCTAAATCCTACTTTTAATAAATGACCCTTTCTGCATGCAAGCTCATCACTGGTATTGCATCACGGGTGCCCCTCCCCTTCCTGAAATAAAACTGGTCGTCCCTCTCCAAGGAATGGTGGAAGTTTTGGAAGTTGCAGAGTTTTTTCTCCATTCACTTGGAATATGGAGAAATTCTGCAGCCTGAGGCAGTGTCTTTCATCAAGTTTGTGGGAAATGCAGTCAAGGTAAGTTCAAGGAAGTGACAAGCTTGCTATATGGAGTTGTATGATTAACCTCGGATGATATGGTCAGCCAGAGAGCCAGTGAGATTGCTTTTGAGAAAAGGATGCTAGCTATAAAAAAATTGAGGAAAAGGTGAATTGTGGAATTGCAGAGTTATTTCTGTCATTCTTTTGAATATGGATCAACTCCACATAGTTAAGCGTGAGACAGTGTTCTGAGTAGTAGTAGTAGTTTTGAGGGGAGGCGACCGACAGCTAAGGTCATTTGCGCCATAGGAGATGGACAGGAAAGGATGAAGGGTGGAGAGAAACCCGGCGTCGGCATTAGCCTACTCTTTACGAAAGGCGCCAAGGGGTCCGCAGTTTAACGTCCCATCCGACGGACGGCGTACTCACTCAAAGTGCCCTCCACAAAGCACCTCAAGTAGGGATCGAGATACCTCTGAAAAATATTCAACACCGCCGGGATTTGAACCCGCGCCCTCACGGTGGGAAGCCAGTACGTTAGCCCCCGCACCATCTCGATCCCTGACAGTGTTCTGATCATCCCCCATAACCCTTCCTCTGAAGCACCATTTGGTGTTAGGTAAGGTAAACTTATTGTTTTGAAGTGCCTATGCACTGCTGGCTTTCCATTTATCTTAGTGTTATATTAAAGGATATTTTTCAAAATCAGGGCATAATATCTATGATAAGAACTGGTAATAATAGTGATGTTTAGGGGAGGCAATCGACAGCTAAGGTTATTTGCACCATGAGATAGGCACAGGTAAGGATGAAGGGTGGAGAGGAACTCGGCATCGACATTAGCTTACTCTTATCAAAAGGCGTCAGGGGTCCACAGCTTAACATCTCATCAGACTGATGACATGCTCACTCAAAGTGCCTCAACCACAAAGCACCTCAACCACAAAGCACCTCAAGTAGGGATTGAGTTACTTCTGAAAAATATTGGATGCCACTGGGATTTGAACCCAGGCCCTGAAGGGTAAGGAGCTGGTACGATAGACAGCACAGGACCTCGATCCCCACAAGAATTGGTGCACAGTGGTGTTAATGGTGTAGGTTATAAAAGAAAGGGTGATCAAGATGGTGTGATCAAAACAAGGATTTGCAAGCTGATTGGAGATTGGTATTTCACGGGAAGGGACAGAGAAATGTGCACGTTAAATGAAAGAAACAAATATGCATTCAGTGGCACTCGAATTTCTACATCATGAAAGAATTCATGAGGTTAAGGAGTTTTGGCCCCCTCAATTCCATTTTAACCCTTTAAGCCGCTATAGGAATTTAAATGTTTGTGCCTTTCCTGCAGTATTTAATTTTTTGGCATCTCTTCGTCTGCAGCATGGCAGAAAATAATTTGTATCTTTTTAAAAATATACTCTAAAATTAAAAAAATTAACCCTATGTTAAATTGCTTATTCTATTTAGTAAAAATTTTACTTGCATAATATTTCATATTTTTTCTTCTTCATTTGCCTTTAAGTTTCGAACCTCCGTTCTAAAATTTCAGATTTTTATGATATTATTTTAAACAACTCTCTAAACTTAGACCTGCATTTCGGTCGGGTCGAGTCAATATGCTGTATCTTGCCTTTTACCTCATAAAGAGTGCACCTGACAAATTCTTTGTGGCCTGGGCTTCTTCCGGGTGGGCCGTATCTTTTCAACCAAGTGCCTCTCAACCAAACTTCCTCACTTGAACTTGAATTATCAGATACACTGCTCACTTCACTTTTTGCGTCCAAATCTTCTTCTAAAATCTCTATATTATCTTCACTCAAAAAATGCTTATCCCTTTTGGAATCCATTGAGTGTTATACTTAAGGCTTTTTTGCTTCTCTTTCTCAAGAAAGATATCAAACAACTGAGACTAGATAGTGGTGAGGCTTTTTGCCCTCCCAACTGTTATGACAAAAGGAAAAAAAAGAATGATGCATGAATGGCTCCGTAGAAAATTGATGGTGAGATCATTTCAAGTAATAGAGATAAACAGAACCTGAGGACAAAGCCACAAAGCAAATAATTCACTTCTCTCATTTTGAGGCTAAGGGCAATGGTAGTATTAAAGAAATTCAATGGCGCTGCAGAAAAACATTAGAAACCAAGAGAGTGGAGCAGGACGTACGGCTTATGTCAATCTGCAAATGAGGCCTGCCGACTGCGACGTACCATGTACTGAGAACAGTGTTGAGGGGTTAAGAAAATGTTCTCAACCAAGAACCTCTCACATCAGGCAATAAAGGGATTAGGGCTCGGGACACTTTAGGTGGCCATTGCGGGAAATACCTGTGATGCACAATGGCAGAGTATTATGAAAATGCAGCAATTTACTGGGGAGTCAGGAAATTTTCATTTCATATTCCCAAAAGTGAAATCCTCCCTCAAAGGACACAATGTTGGGACCCTGAGTGCCATCAAAAGAGGCTTGCATGCCTGTACCCTGAAGGACCTTCCGGAATCTGCCGACCAGGGAGCTTTTGAGTCATGGAAAAGCTACTGGCAAAATGTGTCGATGCTCAAGCGATTTACTTCATCGAATCGAGGCATCGTAGCAATATTTCAAATAAATCTCATTTTCCAAACCTTTTCATTCAAACCTTGCATCGTTGGTGTGCTTTCATAATAAATATTCACTATCAACAATATCACCAGTATTTTAATCAGAAGATTGCTTCACTACAGCCTTCTTTGACTGATGGTATTTTATTGATATATATATGATTTAAATTAATGGTACAAACTAACTGCCATTCATCTGTGTAGTCTATGCCAGTGAAATTGCATCATCACTAATGATGCCATTTCACTTTACCGGTTGAGCTGGTTACCACTTGAAGCACCATTTCTGTGCATCACCAATGTAGAGAATGATATTTAGCCTATTTTAATAACGGAATTTGGGAAATTGTTTTAGTTACTGGATCACCTGTCAATGCGCAACCTTACAAGGAATTCTTTTTTTGAAGTATCAAAGTTGTACTCAGTTGAACTAGTTTTCCTTAAATTTAATGAATAATATATGTTTAAATTTTTGAAAGTAGGTAAAGGAAATATTAATGTTGTATTTATCCACAAAACATGTGGAATAATAATAATTAAAATCTTTATTATTTATATTTTCCTTCATATCTCTGAGTTTACTAGACCTGTTTATTCTCTGTTCATTACATCACATTTTAATAATTTTATATGCGAGATATATCAATAAAAATTTGAATTAACACTGTCAGGGTAAGTCTTATGGCTAAACAATAGTTTAATGATGTATAATTTTGTAGTATACATGAGTTATTTACATAAGCTCAATAAAAATTTGTGTGGTATTTTAAATTTAATATAAATTATTACTTGACAAAATTAAAGATGTGAAGAAATTAAGAATGGGAATTATGTGGTAACTTACCCTCTCCTGACCATCAAACAAGGGAGAGCACCAACCTCCCTCCCTTTCACCATCCTCTGCTTTTTGCCTTGGTATTTTAATCCCTTATTATTTGTTGAAAAAAATGACATCTTAAATCTATCTCCTCTTCACTTAATCTCACAAGTTTTATTGACATAATCTCTCCTACTGTAGTACGATGGAGGCAATGATAGTTTAAATACTGACAGTTTCAATCCTTAAGAGACATTTTTCCAATTTATGCAAGAGGTTCGATTTATATATGTTGGATATGCTACTAAGTTTATTGTAAAGTTTTACAATCTAGTGTAGTATATTCAAAATGAAGTAACTAAAGGAAGCCATAGGAAATGGTTGCCATTATTACGAACTTCTATAAATTTATGTTTTCAGCCAGTGGGAAGCAATATAGTTTTAATGCTTCATTGACAGCTCTTCATGGAAAAATACCCAAATGAATCGTAAATGCACAAAATGTAGCCCAGTTGCATCTTACAGTGGTGGTGCTATTAGGAAAGCAAGGGTTGCTGTATTTTTTAGTATTTCCTTCTGAGTCACAGAGTTAGTCATTTTGCAATTGAATGCTGTTACTTTGAAGTGTCTCATTTGAATGCAAGAATGATGACTTAGTAGCTTTCACAGTTGGAGATGTTGAAATTATAGTTATGGAGCAAATCATTTCAGTAATGTGTAAGAGACCTCAATTCTTATATGATGACGAATAATAATATTTATTCTTCATTTTCACATGTTTTAGTCGAAAGAGCCGAGCATGGCGTCACCAGTCCGAGCTATGCCATTTTATCCAAGTGTTTTATGAGTTGTCATTCCTGACTATTTGCTCATTTAAGAGTCATTGCTTTCTTACTAGGTAGTAAAGCCATCAACAAAGATGTATCAGCAGTCTCTCCTGACTTTTTCTTGGGGCAGCTTCATAGTTTTTTGGTAGAATTGAGTGGATTGGATTGGTAGAATGGATTGTTATTTATGAATTGTTTGGAAGGTTTAATGTATTCACAGACTTAAATTTCAAAGTGAATGGAAGAATAATTTTACAGGGTATTTAATTGGCCTACACACAAAAGGAAATAGATTGTACATTTGCCAAAGGGTTTAATTCTGTATTAAACCTATAGTAATGGGTTCCATCAGCTTATAAAGATATTTTCTGTATTGAAATTATTGGTTAAATAATATACTTGTTAACAGACCAATGCTTTTATGGCGTATACTAATGGATTACATGAGCATTATCTCCATAAAACCACCTGGTAGTTTATATTGAATTTATTTATTCATCTGTGTGTATCTATTCATGCAACGTTGCAGGGTAAATACTGTAATTGCTCATCAATAAAGTGCGCATTTATCTTACGCAAAAATATTCAGATTGTTGAAACAATGATGATGCAGGTTATGTAATAAAAATTGAATAAATCCAAATATTTAGATACCCATGTCCACAATAATTTTAAGAAGAGTCTCTCAAAAATTAATCAGTCTGGAAGCATGCCATTCTAATTGCATTCTACAAGGTGTGATCAAAAGAAGACCGAACTGATTTTATTCTGCGCAAACCATTCAACGGATCGAAATGAGACATTGCGCCATCTAGCAACACAGCTGATGGCTAAAACGAGAGGTGGTGCATTTGTTTATATCGAATCGTTACACAGCAGCAGTGGTATGTGCCTTATTCCATTCATCGCTGCGTACAATGGCATCAATTAAGGAGCTAGAGGAACAGCGTGTGTGAGTAAAATTTTCTTTCAAACTTGGAAAAAGTGCTACAGAGACATTGGGAATGATTCAGCAAGCCTTTGTTAATGAAGCTATGGGTCGAAGCCAGTGTTTTGAGTGGTACAGTCATTTTAAGTCGGGCAGAACCTTGACAGATGAAGATTCCCGAACGCCTTCAACTTCAACAGACCCCAACCATGTCAAATTTTGAACAATTTGGTGCAGAAAAATGCCCACATGACAATTTTGACAGACATTTTGGGCATGACGTGCATCGCATCAAAATTCGTCCCGCTGGTTCTGACTGATGAACAGAGACAAAAACGTGTGGGCATTAGTCAGGAACTCTTGGATGGAGCCAATGCTGACCCAAAGTTTCTTAAAGCCATCGTAACCGCTGACAAAACCTTGGTTTACGGTTATGATGACAAAGGCCCTGTCTTCTCAGTGAAAAGGTCTTGAATCTCCGCGACCAAAGAAAGCTCGTATGTCCCCATCTGATGTGGAGGTCATGCTGGTGTGTTTCTTTGATTGGCAAGGGCTGATTCATTATGAATATGACCCTCAAGGTCAAGCCATCAACAAAGATTTCTGCTTGAATGTAATGAAGAGGCTGAGGATCGCAGTTTGCCGAAAGATGTCAGACATGCGGAGAAATGATGCATGGCATTTCCACCACAATAACGTGCAGGCTAACATGGCACTGATGGTGACAGAGCTTTTTGCTAGAACCGTAACTTCCATGATCCGACAGCCACCCTACTCTACAGACGTGGCTCCTTCAGACATTTTTTTGGTTCCAAAGTTAAAATCAACCATCAAAGGGTGCCGATTTGACTCTATTGCAGACATTAAAACTAATTGCATGGCAGACCTGAATAAAAAAATCCTTGTGGCGGTTTCCCGGGTAGGGTGCGAGAGCTGGAAGAAACGTTGGCAAAGGTGTGTCGTCAGCCAAGGCATGTACTTTGAGGGCCACAAGTTTGATTAAGCTGGATCCATCGAAATAAACAAGTTATATAATTAGTCCTGTGTTTTTTTGATCACACCTTGTATCCTAAGCTGCTTTTGGTTTCCCTCGAAGAACTGGTTCCCAAAAAATTTTATTTGAATTTGAAAGAAAATATCCAATGAGCAAGCATGAAGAAGACTACACAAGTAATTGAAAATTAAGAAGCAATGACGATTACATTAGTAAATAATTCGGAAAAATATATTTTACTCTTTTAGATAGGCACACGGTGTGCAAACATTCTTGAGGAAAGAGAACTAAGTCTCCCGACGTGAGATATTACGCAAATTTGGTGTTAATAAATGACTAAAATTGCATGTATTATTATTATTATTATTATTATTATTATTATTATTATTAGGTAATCTACTGGTTAAGGTTGGTTTTTGGATGGCCACAGGTACTAAATAAATATTTTGTGATTCCTAACAAAATACAAAATCCAGTATCCTACTCTACATCAGGGCCCTCTTTATCTCTGAGTACTTTCCTCCTTCCTTCATCCTGTCCAACATCTCTATCCTCCTTCCCTTTTCTCGTTTGCTTAACATTCTCCCCCAGTCTGCAACATCTCACTGCCGGTCAATACCCCCTTCATCCACTTTTCCTGCCCTCATAGGATTTCTCCCAACAAGATCTTTGCACACCATACCAAGTACTTCCTCATTTGTTTTCTTGTCTGTCTATTTCACCTTTTCCATTCTTCTCCACACCCATATTTCAAAAGCCTCCTATCTATTGTATATTCTATCCTCCTGCTTCAATGATCAAGTTTTGGTGCTGTACATGTCTCCTCCTGTTAAGCTGCATGCAAAATCACACACGCTCCTCATCAAAGTTTTTACGAGTCTTTTCTTAATATCCTTACTCAATGTCCCTGTCATCAACTCCCTCCTCCTTGTGAAAGCCTCTTTGTCCTACTAGATCCTTTTGTTTATGATCCTGAGAACAACTTTAGCTGCGTGGGATATCAAACTTATTGTCCTGTAGTCCTCACAAGATGTAACCTTTACCTTTTTCGGAATAAGAACTAAAATTGATCTCACAAAGTCTTCCGGCCGGATTACTTCCTCATAGTTACTACGAATAAGCCCATATAGCCTCTTTCTCCCACATTTTCCCAAGCATTTTAAAATTTCCTCGGCAATGTTATCCATCCCCACAGCCTTATATAGTTTCATCTCCCTGAATGCCCTTTCTATCTCATTGTTGAGTATCCCTGGATCTAAGATATATGTATGTACATATATATATATAAATATATATATATATATATATATATATATATATATATATATAAATATATATATATATATATATAAGTTAGACATAGAAAAGGAACATGATGTAGAGGAAGATATCTTAGGTCCAGGGATACTCGACAATGAGATACATAGACAAAACTAGTAATTTCTTTAATTCATTCATTAGTATGCCTGTCATCAACTCACACCCATTTTACACCCAACCCACTCCCCACCTTACGTAAGTTTTTTTCTCTCCTTGCTGCCCTGCCCTCTCTTTGAATTAAATTTTAAAATAGGTGAGCTTCCAATTTTTGTCCCTGCATGATCATTTTAATCATCCTATTTCTACAGATTCTCATTACTGCCATTTCCTGAAGATTAATTCTCACCATAAAATAACAATGATCCTGTGCTGTGATAATAAGTAATTGTTTCCTGTTGGTAGACTGGCTAACTAATATTTGAATATCCACACACATGATTGATGGGTTCCCCACTTACTTCATCAGCCCTCCCATGATGTGTGCACAACTTACTTAGTATACCTAAATATTGAAAAGATTGGGCTATATTGGCCATCGCTGGCTTCATCCCTTCCCCCTTTTCTCTCCATGTGACTTTGTTTACTTTATTCTTCTCTGCATTTCAGGAAATGTATGGGTAGCAGATAGGATGTGAATCCCTCTAGTATACTCCTAACTTCATTTATATGTGTACCCAGTTGACTCGACTGAATGCTTTATAAAAGTACAAGGTGCATAAAAATACATCCTCATTCCTGATCATATGCTCGTGTTTACTTGATACCTCATTACTGACATAGTTACTCTTCCAGGTTCCTGATTCAAACTGTTCATTGCCCTTATACTCATTTGCTCTCTTCTTTACTCAATGGTTGATGACCCCAGCTAATCTCTCACCTAAAGTAATATGTGAGTATTGAAATGAGTAAGTCCTTTGGTGTGTGAAATCAAACTTCATTGTTCAATAGTCTTTTTGTACTGATGCTACTTTTTTGGGATATTATCCTAATCAATTTGTCTTCCAGCCAATTCTGCCTCATAAATGCTATGACTGAGACCATAAAAACTATTTTAAGCTGCATGCAAAATCAGACTTATTGCGATGTACACAAAACATATATTTTTAGCCTTTTCCCTATTTGGAATAGGGACTAACACTGATTTCACAAATTCTTCTGGCCAAATTCATCCTTTGTAAATGCCAATAAATAGTTTTTTAAAAATCTTCTTCCTGCACTATTTAAATTTTTAAAAGTAACACAGGAATGTTTTCAACCCCCATGGCCTTTTTTGTTAAAATTTCCTCCATGTTCTCTCATCCATTTAATAAGTTAAGCCTTGAAATAAACTATTCTATGTAGACCGTTTTTTATCATGATTTCGCTTGTTTAATTTTCTTATAAAAGCTTTGTATTCCTTTCAACTCTCTGATATTTTGTGGTTCAACTCATATTCTTGACTTAGCTTTGATTGTTTGCTACAATTTTCCTTTCTTACTTCCTAACATTTTTCCACATTTCTATCTTTCTAATCATCAGTCCATAATCCTTTGTCTTTCTTGTCCTTTTCTCATACCCATGTCCATTCCCATGCAGGAGGCAGAAGATATATTCCCATTTTGATATATCCCCAATTCTTCTTGATACTTCTCAGCTTCTTTCCTTCAGTTACAATTTTTTCTGCTGCCTGAATCTCATCCCTCATTGTACTGATTCAATCAGATGCAAAATACTACTCTATTACTAAATTGCTTATTACTTAATTGTGAACAGATCCACTCCTAGGAACAAGTGTAAATGTATTTTGCTGTTTCTCAATACAAAATTGACAATCTATCCAATCCATTTCTGAGTAGCCTCCCATGTAAACCTATGCCATTTGTGGTATCAAACCAAGTTTTGGTTGTTATGATTAACTGTCTTATCAATTGATTTCTTTAAGTGGTCATTTCTTGGTTAAAATTAGTAGTTCATGTGGTGCTCCGGACTGATTCTTGGACGTATCTCATATTGCAGCAGATAAACAACTTTAATATTTTTCCCGAGTAATTGGTCAACTGCGCTTGTCCAATAGCCTCGCTGCATAATCCCCCCCCCGCGTCTTTTCGGCGAACGAAATCCAGAACCCCTCCCATCCCAACTCCCCCATTCGATTCCTATCACACGGTGTGTGAGGCCCACCGGCCAATCTAATAAGTCATGGAATTTGACTGGTATTCGCGGTCAACGGCTCCCTCCCGCTTTAGGTAACACTCCAGCTGACCCATTTGACATCGACCCCGCGAGTTAAATGAGGAGACCTCTGCATTAGATCTTGTGTAGTGTGGTATACAGGATTAGCAGCCGTGACCTCTTTTCAATTTACTGCTAACGGCTTCAGAAAGTTTGACTTGAGCAATACTTTTTCATCCCCACCCCCTTGCAATACGTATCATCGTAATTCGTCATTGGTTCATTTGTGAAGACACTACTTCTTCATAACTCGCCCTCACTCTGCGCCGACTCTTCGCAGCGATCGGAGGTAAGAAGCTCCATCCATGCATGAAGCCCAAACTTAGAACATTGCTCATTAGTGCAATCAAGTAATAAGCATACAATAGTTCTCAACTAAAGTTTTTTGATTAAATTAACAATGTTGGCTGGAATTTCGCGTTAATGGCACGCAGTTCTTTCAAAACAGTAACTTCGATTATGTGCATCTGCGTAGGGAGTGATGAAAATATTCTTATCTTACCACGCGCGTGAGGGTTCGATATTCTTACCTGTTAGTCTTACTGTTGAATGTTCTAATTAGTGCGTAATCATTTTCCCGAATTCTGTGATGTGTAATATCGTTATTTTATTTAAAACTATCCCTCGTGTTTTAGGATGCGTCGTGCTTTCAATGCCGAACTAAGAAGTAGTGAACCGGGGCCATAAAAATCCTTTTCTTAGTTTTAGCTGTTCTGGTATTTATTTCCCTAATCCACTCGAAAATTGATTTTCGTTTTCTCTGATGATGATCCTTTTTAAATTTGTTCCAGGGAATTCAAGGGGTGAATGAGGAACTGGTGAGAAATTCCAAACGGGTTGGATCGGAAAGAACTCAATCTTCTAGCTCCACGGGAAGAAGTCGTGATTGAAGGAAGACCAGCCAGCCAAGGAGTTGGAAATCGAGAGCTGGTGGAAATCGTGGTAAGTAGGTAACCCTTCATGTTCAGGGTGATATGTGGATAACTGAGGATTTTATCAATGTTCTGAGTTCAAAAGGCACAGATGTACATTCCATGAGTGGCCCATTTCCATAACCATTCTTCGCATAGGAGCGGCGTCGTCGTGGTAAAATTGTTTTGACACGTAATCCCTATTGGGTTACGAGACGGAATCCCTGAGACATTAGGTGAATTCTTTTCAATTTTTACAAGATTAGTTTCGTATTACGTATTACTACGCATTAAAGTATTACTATAACAGTTTACAGTGGCATAAGTATTTTCTGTGGCATAAGTAATATTTAAGAATGATTCACTTTAGGTAAGAAGTGGAAGGTGACTTAGCTCTTCGGTTTTCATTCGGAGCCAAATTAATTAAGAAGACTTAGTTACGTACTCCCTCAGATTACTTTTATGCTATTCTACTAGTAGTAAGCCAGTTAATCGAGTTTAGGTTGCATGTAGTATTAGATTAGTAGATATTATTTCTTCTCTCTGATAAAATCTCTCTTATAAATTTACGTACTCAAGGAAATATTACGTCAGCTAGCCCACAAGCTGGAGCATGCGGTCAATTCGCATTTTTAAAAAAATATTTTTTCGACGTTTCACGAGTGCATTCCATGAGTGGCCCACGAACGACTATCCGTTTTGGTCACACGGAGAGGAAGAATTAAAAAAGTTCCTGAAACATCTGAACTCACAGCATCAAGCCATCCACTTCACTATGGAGGTGGAAAAGGATCATCAACTGCCCTTCTTGGACGTCATGGTGAAGAGAAATAAAGGGAATGGGAGGCTTGGACACAGAGTATACAGGAAGCCTACTCACACCGACCGCTACCTTAATGCTGCATCGCACCACCATCCCAGTCAGAAGACCTCATTGGTAGACACACTTGTCAACCGAGCATATAAAATATGTGACTCCGATTCTATTGCCAACGAGAAGAAACACTTGACAAATGCCCTACAAAGGAATGGATACAGCGCTCATATGATCCAAAAAAGGACCGAGAAGGAAGAAAAGAAGAGACAAACCACCGCTGTTCCTGACAGGGAGGAAGACTCCAGACCACGACCGAAGGCTTACGTCACCATCCCCTTCATCGCAGGGACTTCGGAAAGAATCGCGAGGGCTTTAAGGAAACATGATGTGGTGACCAGATTCAACTGCGTCACCAAGATAGCTGACACCCTACCCGGACCCAAGGATGGAATTTCACCGTTAATATCAGAAGGCGTGTACCAAGTGCCATGCTCCTGTGGCAAATGGTACATCGGTGAAACATGCAGAGCGCTGAAAACACGCATGAGTGAACACCAGAGGGCAACCAAGGCCAAACAGTTTAGAGCATCGGCCATCGCTGAGCACGCCTGGAGTGAACCTGGACACTCTATTCTGTTCGACGACGCTAAAATAATAGCGAAAGAAGGAAAATACTTCCAGAGAATAATCAGAGAGGCCATTGAAATCGTTAAAAGGCCAGAAAATTTTAACAGAGAGGATGGATATCCACTCCACAGTGCGTGGAAAAGAATTATTCCGCGAAAATATGAGGACGTTCCCTGATTGGCCAAGAAATTTCCCGGTATTGGCGCCGGATTTTTCCTATATAAGACGGGACAACAAGCTTCTTTTCATCCTTGACCTGAGGACGCCAGCAGGATAGCTGGCGAAACTGTTGTACATTTAAACGACATACGCGGACGCAGCCCGAAAAATGTGGAAATCATCTATTACTTCGATTCACATTACATTTAGCATAAGAGATAAGAGATTATTATCTCCCCATAAAAAGTCTCATAATTTTGTGTAGTCCATGTAATAACAATGTCGTTAGCCATGCGTTTTTCTAAAATATGTATTATTTATTTCAATTTATTTTCCAAGAGTGCATCAATTTATAAAAACTATTGATTGATGGAGTTAGTTAATAATTCTCTCCCCGCTTAAATCGCTTCCTCATAATTTTAAGCAATCCAGATGATTTTACGTCATCAATGATCTTTGTTAAGCAATGCGCATTAAGTGTCTTTTATTGTCATTTATTGTGTAATTTATTTCGATTTAGTTTCCATGAATGCATTGAAAGTCCATAAACATTCTTTGTATATGAACGTCTTTGTCGTGGCTAAATAGGACATTCATCTCGGGTTACATAACGGAAGCTTTTAGGCATTGGGGTTTAGGGTTTTTCCTAATTAAGAGTCGACAAGTTTGTGAAAGGTTTCCAGCTCAAAACATTACAGAAAAAATGTGATGCATCTTTGTTAGATCGGAAACTTTTTAGACGCCCGAATGTTGTAACTAATTTCTGACATTATTTGTCAAATTAGTCGTTGAACTTCCATTCTAACTCCCCCAAAAATCGATGTCTCATACTATATTTTATCGTATTCTTAGTCGACAATTACTTATGACAAAAATTATCCAAATTAATTAACTAGCATTTCCAGCATACGATTTGGTTTTTACTAATATACTATATTACTATTGGCATATTATTATTATTATGAAAAATACACGTGCTGATAGACATTGTCAGGTGACACACAAGTCCCAAATAATTGCAAAAGATAATACATAAAACTAGACTTCAAAACACAAATCTCTTTTACAAAACAAGCGAATCCCCATCCCATTTACAACCATCAATCAGCAAGAAAAATGATGCATTAAAAAAATTAAGCTATTACATAAAATACAATATACCACACTTCAATCAAATTATTACATTTATACCTTACATCTATTCTATAAAGTATACACTCTGTTAGGAAAGGGCTCGAATATTTTTGCAGGTAAAGTGTTCCACTCAACAATTGTTCTATTTAGAAAAGAAAATTTTTTTTTATTAGTTCTCTGTGCCCGGCATGTTACCTTAAATTTGTGATCATTTCTGCATATAAAATTTGGGTTCCCCGCCTCTTTCCTAAGATCTGCCCTAGCTTTCTCCCCCTTCAGAATTCGGAACATTCCACAAAGTCTGCTTACTTTTCTTCTAGATTCTAGAGGTTCCCAGCCCAGCGTTTCTAGCATGTCAGACACACTCTCCATCCTCCCATGCTTCCCCAGTACATATCGGGCAGCCTTCCTTTGCACCTTTTCCAGTTTTTTAATATGACCTTCTTCATGAGGGTCCCATACAAGAGAAGCGTACTCTAAAATTGGTCTTACTAGGGTCTGATGCACCTTCTCCTTGGTTGCTCTGACGCTCCCTTTGAGGTTTCTCATCACCCAATGAAGAGTTTTGAAAGCTTTCTTAAAGATGTACTCCACATTTAGCCCCCACCCTAAGTCCTTAGTTAAATATACACCTAAGTATTTGCAAGTATCACTTCTAGGAATGACATTTTCTGAGAATTTATATTCCCTATTGTTTCCATTAACCTTGTTGATAAAAGTGATGGATTTGCATTTGCTAACATTTATATCCATCCCATTTTTGTCACCCAATCCGCCATTTTATTAATGTCATTTTGAAGTTTGTCACGGTCTCTTACAAGCTTACCGGTCTATAATTATCAACTAGTGCCTTATCTCCTTTGAAAATTGGCGTAACATATGCCTCCTTCCAAGCATTTGACAGGGCATTATTGTTTAAGGTAACATTGAATAAATGATTTATATAATTTGAAACTACACTACCACCAAATTTAAGCAGGTCAATTGAGATATCATCTGGCCCTTTTTATTTATTCGCCCTCATTTTCATAATTTTTTTATACGTTTCTGCGCTCGTTTTAATACTTTTGGTATTTAATATTTTTTCGCCTCCTTGTTGACTCAGAGATGTATCTACAGGATCCTTTTTATTTACCATAACCTTAAATACACTTGCATACCAATTGTTAAACGTATTAGCCTTTTCCTTATCATCAACGATTAGTGTCCCATCCTCTTTTTTTAAAGCTGTTATGTTTTCCCTGTTGTTTTTCGTCCTCCGGAGGTACTTGTAAAATTTATTTCCATTATCTATCCCGATTATTTTCTGTAGAAAACTATCTTTGGCTATTTTCTTTTCTCTATATAATTCACGAATTAATTTTTTGTAAATTATGAGCCATTCCGAGCTCTCGTTCCGTTTTTTGTGAATCACTCTGTTTTTTCTTCAAGGATCTAATTTTGCGGTTGTAGAACTCTGGATCAGTATTTTCTTTAAGATTTGTTTTCGGGACAAATTTATTTAATCCCTCCTCCATTATCCCCTTAAATGTTTTCCAGCCTTCTAGCGGTCCACAAATGTCAGACTTTGTTGCACGCAAACCCACTCTATTCCGTCGTTTATGGCGTCAATTCTCTTCCTATGTATGTCCCTTCTACGAAGAATTCCATTAAAGACAATTTGAGCACTTCTGAGCTTATTTTTCGCCGAGGTCGCCAAATCCCAAATGAAACCGATTAGATGGTCTTCTGACTTAGCACTTTTGACGTCATTTGTCCCTACGTGAATTATGACAACACTTTCATCACCATCACTAGCCATATTAGCTATTTTATTATCCAATTGTTCCACTCTTATCCCCGGAAAACACTGAACGCCTTCATTGATACTTTCGCCACAATCTCCGACGAAACGTATTATGGAATCACCAAATATTTTCACTTTGGGTGGCCCTGGATCACCAAGAGACGTCCCCTCCCTTGACAATATGACCTCCCTCATCGGAAGCACTTCCCTCTTCGGTCTCACATTAACCCTATCCTTCATTCCATCTCCTCGCTTCTTTGGCTGCTCTCTCCGTAGGATGCTTTCCCCTATTCCTCCAGCCCGAACGGCATCCGCGTCACAAGAGCTTGTTCCACTTCTGGTCGGCCTTAAATCTTCCGGTTTCCTCTTATCACACCTTCGGACAAAGTGGAGATCATCTTCGATTTGCTGTTTCACCCGCCCCCTCATCTCTGTTAATGATGCTTTCAGTTCCTCATTTTCAGCGGAAAGACTGAAAATTGTCTTACGAGCGATGTTTAAATCCGCTTGCAGCTTTTCAACTACCTCCTCTTTTTCTTCTAAACCTCGTCGATTCTTCTGACTTTCACACTTACTGCACTGCCAATTATCACTCACGCAATCCTCCAGTTTACTCTTAGTGGTACCAAGAGCAACACCCACTACACTGGACTCCATTTCTCAATTTTCTACGGCAAATAATACACGTCACATCCACCGCCATGCCCTTTCCCATTTCGCCCAAGGGGGTGTGCCTTCTAGCGGTCACTAATCCTCTCGAGCGGCCGCTAATGCGCTGCTTGAAAACACGTCCGTCTCCCTTGAGGGTCCGTGAGTGAGTTGTATATACTTCCCACGAGTGCATTATTCCACAATTATTTTCTGTATAGGGGCGTTGCTGTCGCAGCTGAGTAGGAATGATATGTTCCAAAGAAACTGCGGGAGATGCCGCTACAGTAACTTTTAACAGAGTCATCCGCCAATGTGCATTTCAAGGCAACAATTTCAGAGTTTAAAAATCATTCGCCTTGACTGGGATGTATTTCATCCTGGTTTACAAGGCTGAAGCACTTACACATTTGGTGAATTTCTTTAATTACCACTAACCTTTTTACTGACATTACTCGTTACATTGTTTCGTTAAACTCTATTAGCCAGTCATTCGAATTTCGAATCAAGTTTACGTAAGTGACATTTGTCGGTATCTGGTGGTTGTTGTTAATTAATTATTTGTAAAAACTTCTATAACCTTAGCTCTTAGGCATTTAGTGAATTTCTTCCTTATTACGTTCTAATTTATTAACGGACATTACTCGTTTAAATTTCGGTAAACGCCTATTCTGGAACGAAATTTTGTCAGCGTCAAGTGGTAATGGTTTAATAAAAATGCTACTTAATACGCCTTGAAGTAAGGAATCGTAAGGTGAAGTAGCTCTTTCATATTGATTTAAATCCTTTTTGATAATTACTTACTAACTTCCTCCCAGGGGCGTATTTACCAGTTAGCCAACTACGCCTTGGCGTAGGGCGGCAGCTCCCAGGGGGGGTCGCACAAGTTCGGGAATTTTTTTTCATCAGTCTTTTCAATTTTTTTAATTCGAAAATAATGAAATACCGCGCGTTTTCATTTTTAGAAAAAAGGTTCCACCATAGGCCGCCTGGTGCGCGAATCCTGTGTTTACATTAGTCATTGTCTTGCGAATGATCACGCTATTGCTTTTTTTGCTAGTTCCTGTTGTTAGGCGCGAGGACCTTGTGGACACATTCAATTTGGTTCGCATTATTCAAACGCAAGCTCTGAATTGTGAAAATTAATTCCTTAAAGGGGCGGCAGACATTGACTATATATAGCGTAGGGCGGCAAATGGGGTTAATACGCCCCTGCTTCCTCCAATTACTTTTCAAATAATTATGCGAGGTCCTATTAGCCCGTTATTCGAACTAAGATTACATTTAATATATGAGGCACATTCTTATCTCCCCTCAAAATTGCTGTAAGTACTCTCGGTAACATGACCTCAGCAATTATCTTAATTAATGCTCATTTCTAAAACGCATGAGTTTTTACATTTACATCCAATTCGTAAATCATTCCAAACCCATTCTCCGCATAGGAATGTAGTTGTCGCAGTAAAATGCAATGGATATGCAATTGATCTTGCATGACAGGGCGAATGCGCAAAAAAATTTATGGAATTTCTTCTCTATAACTTACTGACGTTACGCGTTCAGTTATTCGGAGATTGTCTATCAGCTGGTCATTCGAAATCCGATTAAATTTAGGAAGCAGATAATAGTTTGTTTTCAGTGGTTTTTGTTAGGTGTTACTTAATTAACCTTGAGGTAAAAATCGTACTATTTGTCGTTTTTCATGTCTGCAAGCCTATCATTCGAATTTTAATTGAATTTTAAATGAGGGACATTTTTCATTCTCCAGTGGGATTTGTTAAAAAAGAATCCCACGAGGGGGACCCCAAAAGTAACGGGAATTTGGCTGCGGTACTTGATTCGGCCGGTCGTACGTCAGGCTCACGCCACTTGCGTAAGTATGCGCAGCGCCGTCGCTGTGACTAGATCGGTCCGTCCGCGAGAGCTCTTTCAGTGAAACTACTTTTTCATTTCATGTTGGGTGGCATGTTGTTTGAACTTAACTCGAGAGGCCATATGACGCAAAGATTTGAATAATTTTGAAGCCTACCCCGACCCGTCGACGCATTGACCGATCGCGACTGTACAAAAGGACAATATCAAAGTGAAAGTGTGAAAAGGTTATTCATTTCATGAGTAGCGCACATTTATTTAATATTTCTCCGGAGTAATGGGTCTACTGCCCTTGTCCAATGGCCTCGCGGCGCAATCCCCCCTCCCCCTCACTCTGCGCCGACTCTTCGCAGCGGTCGGAAGTAATATTTAATGGTATTTCTAAACAATATTATTTCAGCTAGAAGTAAGAACTGTTAGGTAAAGTAGCTCTTAGATATTGATTGTAATCCTTTTTAATAAGATCCTGAGAACAACTTTAGTGTCATGGGAAAGCAAACTTATTGTTCTGTAATCCTCACATGATGTAGCCTTTACCTTTTATGAAACAGGAACCAATACTGATCTCATATAATATTCTGGCTATATTCCTTCCTCTCAGATACTATGAATCAGTCAATACTTTGTCTCTTCCTACCACATTTTCATAAACCTTTTAGTAGTTCCACAGAAATGCTGTCTACTCACATGGCCTTGTTTGATTTCATCCCCCCTAATGTCCTTTCTCCATTGTCTAGTGTGCATGTACCTGTATGTACAGGCTGTGCATGTACCTGTAGTGTACATGTACAGGCTGTATGTTCATCTACGTCATGTTCCCTTTCTATGTGTAAGCTTGTTAGCCTATGTTCTTTACGATACCGTTCCAAAATATACTTATAAACACTTTCTTTTATTTATGGCATGCACCAGTTAGTACAGTTATGTCGGAATACTCTGGAAGCACAGACACAGCATGTATGGCTGCCATTAGTGGCCCTGGTGCCTTTGCATCATAAATTGGTCTTTTTCCTTCAAATGCTCACATTTCTTTGATATCCAGGCTTGGGATAACTCGAGCTGCTTGGAAGGGCATTGCATCTGCAGTGAACTGATACGCTGAAAATTGTCATATCTTGTACCACACTCCAGATCCATTAATCCTCGGCCATAAATGAGAGGTTCAGATGTAAGCTAAATGCCAGAGCAATGATGAATGGGGCCAGTATGTTGCTTTTCATGTTGTTTGATTTTGAGTGATGTAATCTACTTAGGCATTCCATCTTCATCCCTTTGGCTGTGGACTACTTAATTCTATTATATTCTTTGCTTGACTTAAATTTGTTACTAAACATATGATGAAGTGATTTTTGCCATCTTAATTTGTCTCTTGCCTTCCGAGTAAATTTGTGGATTGTGACTAAAATGAGCCAAGAGGAAACCAAAAGGGAACCACCATGCTAAATGAAAGTTTGAGCCAAATCCCTCTTGGACTCAGTATGGAACAGTGCAATTAGGGGCGTGAATTGGTTCCATGATAGCTTCTTTGGAAAAAATATGGCTTTTAATGAATTTTTTCAAAGGAAAATTTTTAACATCATTATTAGTACATTTTG
The DNA here is from genome assembly GCF_022747635.1 of Hetaerina americana. Classification (NCBI taxonomy): domain Eukaryota; kingdom Metazoa; phylum Arthropoda; class Insecta; order Odonata; family Calopterygidae; genus Hetaerina; species Hetaerina americana. The sequence goes on from NW_027287117.1 coordinate 671,770, forward strand.
CTTGTGTAAGATGTTTCATGTCAATTTCTCTCTTATATAATTGTGTTCATGTAACATTGTTTAAAGCTTAGCATTCATGAGTATTAATATTGGATATTTTGTTTTAAAATTTTTAATCCTTGTTTATTGGATATTTTGTTTAAAATTTATAATCCTTGATTAAAAATTTGAAAACTATATCCAATGAGCATGAAGAAGAATACTCAAGTCATTGAAAATAAAGTAGCAATGATGTGTACATTAGTAAATAATGCGGGAAAATATATTTTTAAAGATGTTGATGCAATAATAGTTGATTTTTTGGCAGCTTTAGATCGAGTGCCTCACGATAAATTATTGTTAAAGTTGGATTCGTTACCATTTGATTTGAGGATAAAACAAAGGATAAAAAACTTTCTTGGAGGCAGAACTCAAAAGCTAAAATTAGGGGATACATTTTCCAATGAGGCGAGCGTTTTAGCAGGAATTCCACAAGGCAGTGTTCAAGGGCCATTACTCTTCCAAATTTATGTAAGCAATCTATCAAATAATTTACATTCCCAAAGAAGACTGTGCTGATGACTGCATTATATACAGACGAGTAGGGAATGTAAATGACCACGTAATATGTATACTTTGAACATGTATAATTTTTTTCTGCCCATTTTTATCTTCTTTCATCTCTGCAGCAAAAGCATCCAATTGATATTCAATCCATCCTCTTGCTCAAACGAACTATTTTCTCCGACATTGAAGTGGGCAAAACTTTATCTAGCATTTTCTTCTTTCATCAATGTGCCTGTCAGCTGACACCTATTTGAAAATGTATCCGTACTTTATGTAATTCTTTCTCTGTCCAAACCACTCTGCCCACCTCTTCCAAATAACTTCCAAAATAGGTGAGCTTCCAATTCCCGTCCCTCAACACTACTGTTTATTTCAGTCATCGTATTTCTACGGGTCATTGCTGTAAATTCCTTAAGATTAATTCTTAACATAAATGAACCTTGATTCTGTGCTGTATGGTGTTTAGAAATAATTGTTGCCTGATGGCAGACTGACTAGCTAAAACTAGATTATCCACAAATCTGATTGAGGGGTTCCCCGCTCACTTTGACATCAGCCCTCCTATGATATGCTTATTACTCAATAAAATTGAAAAGATCAGGCTATATTGGCCACTCTGACTCCCTCAACTTCCCCCTTTTCTCTTCATCATCCATATACACTTCTTTTTCCTGTGCTTTTTAGGAAATATATGGGTAGCAGATAAGATGTTAATTCCTCTAGTGTACTTCAATCTTCATTCGTAGTTGTACCCAGTTAACTTGCTGGAATGCCTTATCAAAGTATTAGGTGCATAAAAATACATCATCTCTGTCTTTGACTATACTTTTTACTTGGCACCTCATTAAATCAAGCATAACCTTCCCAGTTCTTCAATCAATATGATCATTATCCGTATACATAGTTGTTCTCTTTTCTATGTATTTGCTGATGACCCCAACTAATCTCTATCAAATTAAGTAATGTGTCAGTAGACAATTTTTAAATGAGTAAATCCAATTGAGGGTGAAATAAAACTCCCTGTCTTTTTGTACTGCCTCAGCTTTTTTTGGATGGTATCCACATCAATTTAACAGCCTTCCATCTTAAACTGCCTCATAGTATATGCTTTGGCTAAGCCAATTAAAACAATTACAGGGTGCATTTCAAATCTGACCTAATTGCCCTGTATTCCTTACATGTATTTGTAGCCTTTCCCATTTTTGGAAGAGGAACTAATGCTGATTTAAGAAAGTCTTCTTGGCAAAGTCATCCTTCATAAATTCCAAGAAATGGTTAAGAAAAGCTCTCCTTCTTGCACTTTAATTAACTCTTTGATAGTTCGGCAAGAATGTTGTCAAACCACATGGCCTTCTTTGTTTCCAATTTTCTGAATGCTCTTTCTGTCTTTCCATTAATTCAGCCTTGAAATAAATTATTCTATATCTGTCATATTCTATGTCATCATGATCTTGCTGGTTTAATTTCTTTATCATACTCATAAAAGCTCCTCTGTATTATTTTCACCTCTTTATGATCTTGTGTGGTTCACTCATACTTTTGACTTATCTTAGATTATAATTTTCCCATCTTACTTCCTAGTTGTATTCCAGTTTTCTATCATTTTAATTATCTTGTCCATAATTCATTGACTTCTTGTTCTTTTCCACCTACCAGTTCCTATACTTTTGCTCTAGGCTGTATATATTCCCATTTTGTCTTGATAGCTCTCAGCTCCTTCCCTCACTCATGATTTCTTCTGCTGCCTGATTTCCTGTGTTCATCAATCCAGTGTATGCTTTAATTATCCATTTCCTACATTACGTTCCTTGCCTTGAATTTTTGAATCAGAAGTGAGATATAACTTTTCATAATTACTAAATTGTGATCAGAGTCTGCATCTTACTCCTAGGAAATTGTGTGAAATTATCTCACTGTTTCTCAATATAAAGCTAACAATCTAACTGATCGGTTTCCGAGTTACCTTCATTGTACATCTATGCCAACTGTGGTGTCAAACCAAGTTTTGGAAATTTGAAAATCCCTGTCTTCTGCAGAATCGGTTGCTTCCTCAGAGTGGTGATTTCATTTTTTTTTGTCTCAGGCGTAACTTTGTGGAATTTGCAAAACATATTTAAATGTGATGAAATAATTGACTTTGTAATTCCACACACTTTATTTAAAAACACGACCCAGGTTTCGACATTGAACGTCATCATCAGGTGGTCATAGAAGCACGCTGGCTATTTATACCTTCTGATCATAGGAGAGGGGGGGTTGGTCAGAGAGGTAGGCTGGAGTGGTAAAAAGGTTACAATGTAGCTGGGAAAAAAAGAGAATTACATTTTTGATTTAGAAGAGTGGTAGGTCTAGTATGTAGCTTTATTTTCAAAACATGGGCGGTTTAAATTCACAATTTATGGACTTTCCTTGACAAGGTGTAGTAATAACAACAGTTACAGGCAGGAAATTTCTCATTCAATATTTCGGCCTCACACGCTGTGTGAGGCCCAACTGCCAATCTCGTGAGTCATGGAATTAAACTGGTATACGCGGTCAACGGCTCCTTCTCGCTTTAGGTAACACCCCAGCTGACCCATTTGACATCGACCCCGCGAGTTAAATGAGGAGACCTCTGCATTAAATCTTGTGTAGTGTGGTATACAGGATTAGCAGCCGTGACCTCTTTTCAATTTACTGCTAACGGCTTCAGAAAGTTTGACTTGAGCAATACTTGTTCATCCCCACCCCCTTGCAATACGTTTCATCGTCATCGTAATTCGTCATTTGTTCATTTGTGAGGACACTACTTCTTCATAACTCGACCTCACTCTGCGCCGACTCTTCGCAGCGATCGGAGGTAAGAAGCTCCATCCATGCATGAAGCCCAAACTTAGAACATTACTCAATAGTGCAATCAAGTAATAAGCATACAATAGTTCTCAACGAAAGTTTTTTGATTAAATTAACAATGTTGGCTGGAATTTCGCGTTAATGGCACGCAGTTCTTTCAAAACAGTAACTTCGATTATGTGCATCTGCGTAGGGAGTGATGAAAATATTCTTATCTTACCACGCGCGTGAGGGTTCGATATTCTTACCTGTTAGTCTCTTACTGTTGAATGTTCTAATTAGTGCGTAATCATTTTCCCGAATTCTGTGATGTGTAATATCGTTATTTTATTTAAAACTATCCCTCATGTTTTAGGATGCGTCGTGCTTTCAATGCCGAACTATGAAGTAGTGAACCGGGGCCATAAAAATCCTTTTCTTAGTTTTAGCTGTTCTGGTATTTATTTCCCTAATCCACTCGAAAATTGATTTTCGTTTTCTCTGATGATGATCCTTTTTAAATTTGTTCCAGGGAATTCAAGGGGTGAATGAGGAACTGGTGAGAAATTCCAAACGGGTTGGATCGGAAAGAACTCAATCTTCTAGCTCCATGGGAAGAAGTCGTGATTGAAGGAAGACCAGCCAGCCAAGGAGTTGGAAATCGAGAGCTGGTGGAAATCGTGGTAAGTAGGTAACGCTTCATGTTCAGGGTGATATGTGGATAACTGAGGATTTTATCAATGTTCTGAGTTCAAAAGGCACAGATGTACATTCCATGAGTGGCCCATTTCCATAACCATTCTTCGTATAGGAGCGGCGTCGTCGTGGTAAAATTGTTTTTGCACGTAATCCCTATTAGGTTACGAGACGGAAGCCCTTAGACATTAGGTGAATTCTTTTCAATTTTTACAAACTTAGTTTCGTATTAAGTATTACCACGCATTTAACTATTACTACAAAAGTTTCCAGTGGCATAAGTAGAATAAGAATGATTGACTGTAGGTAAGAATTGGAAGGTGACTTAGCTCTTCGGTTTTCATTCGGAACCTAATCAATAAAGACGACTTAGTTACGTACTCCCTCAGATTACTTCTATGCTATTCTACTAGTAGTAAGCCAGTTAATCGAGTTTAGGTTGCATATAGTATTAGATTAGTAGATATTATTTCTTCTCTCTGATAAAATCTCTCTTAAAAATTTACGAACTTAAGGAAATATTACGTCAGCATGCCCACAATCTGGAGCATGCGGTCAAATCTCATTTTAAAATAAATATTTTTTCGACTTTTCACGAGTGCATTATTCCAAACGACTATCCGCGACATTCGCATTGGAATGCGGTTGTCGCGGATAAATAGGATGGATGATCTGGGGATGCAAGACAGAATCACATAGATATTTTGTGAATATCTTCCTAATAACTATAGCATTTTTGCTGTCATCACTTGTGTAATTTCTTGATGAACGTCTATTAAATTTCACGTAGTGGACACGTGTAAGTGTCCACTACGTGAATCCTTGTTGAATACTTTTTAATAATTACTAAGGTACACCCTATGATTACTTCTTAATTATTCTGCGAGTCGCTTTAAGCCTATTACTCGAATTCACATTACATTTAGCATAAGATGTACAAGATTATTATCTCCCCATAAAAAGTCTCATAATTTTGCGTAATCCATTTAACAACAATGTCGTGAACAATGCGTTTTTCTCAAATATGTATTATTTATTTCAATTTACTTTCCAAGAGTGCATCAATTTATAAAAACTATTGATTGATGGAGTGACCTTTTCGCGGTTAATAGGATGGTTATATAATGTGTTTATATTCTCCTGGTAACTTACTGACATATTGACAAAAGTCATATAACTTTATATTTAATGCTCAAGGCATCTTTCGGAGCAAGATGGAAGCAAATAGAGATTTAGTTAATTTCTTCCTAATTTACTGTTCATTCGTAGATTAAAATATTACTGGCATTCTTTTTACACCATCTTCTTAAAAATATTTTCTGGCATAATTCGTGAAGTATTAGGTGAAGGCCTTAGCCGGTCATTCGAATTTCAATCAAATTTACCCAAGAGATATTAGGTAGATAACAGCAATATTTTTAAAATAAGAATGATACCTCGAATTCACCTTGAGTAAGAATCGTAAGGCAAAGTTAACTTTGATTTCGACTGAAATCCTATTTAATAATTACTATTGTAAATCCTAAGAATACTTTATTAATTATTCTTTGAGTCGCAGTTAGCCTGTTCCTCGAATTTAGATTCCATTTAGTAAAAGAGACACTTTGTTCTCTCCCCGCTAAAATCGCTTCCTCATAATTTTAGGTAATCCAGATGATTTTACGTCATCAATGCTCTTTGTTAAGCAATGCGCATCAAGTGTCTTTTATTGTCATTTATTGTGTCATTTATTTCGATTTAGTTTCCATGAATGCATTGGAAGTCCATAAACATTCTTTGCATAAGAACGTCTTTATCGTGGCTAAATAGGACATTCATCTCGGGTTACAAGGTGGAAGCTTTTAGGCATTGGGCTTGAGGGTTTTTCCTAATTAAGAGTCGACAAGTTTGAAAAGTTTCCAATCTCAAACATTTCAGAAAAAATGTGTTGCATCTTTGTTAGATCGGAAACTTTTCAGACGCCCGAATGTTGTAACCAATTTCTGACATTATTCGTCGAATTAGTCGGTGAACTTCTCTTCGGACTCCCCCGAAAATCGATGTCTCATACTATATTTTATCGTATTCTTAGTCGACAATTACTTATGACAACAATTATCCAAATTAATTAACTAGCATTTTCAACATACTATTTGGGTTTTACTAGTATATTACTCTTGGCATATACTTCCAATGAGTGCATTATTGCACAACTATTTTTTGTATAGGGGCGTTGCTGTCGCCGCCAAATAGGAATGATATGTTCCAAAGAAACTGCGGGGGATGCCAAAAGAGTAACTTTTAACTGAGTCATCTGCTAATGTGCATTTCAAGGCAACAATTTCAGAGTTTAGAAATCATTCGCCTTGACTGGGATGTATTTCATCCTGGTTTACAAGGCTGAAGCACTTACACCTTTGGTGAATTTCTTTAACTACAACCAACCTATTTACCGACATTACTCGTTACATTGTTTCGTTAAACTCTATTAGCCAGTCATTCGAATTTCAAATCAATGTTACGTAAGTGGCAATTGTCGGTTTCTGGTGGTTGTTGTTAATTAAATATTTGTAAAAACTTCTATAACCTTAGCTCTTAGGCATTTAGTGAATTTCTTCCTTATTACGTTCTAATTTATTAACGGAAATCACTCGTTTAAATTTCGGTAAACGCCTATTCTGGAACGAAATTTTGTCAGCGTCAAGTGGTAATGGTTAAATAAAAATGCTACTTAATACGCCTTGAAGGAGGGAATGGTAAGGTGAATTCCCAGGGGCGTATTTACCAGTACGCCAACTACGCCATGGCGTAGGGCGGCAGCTCCTAGGGGTGGCGGCACAAGTCCGGGAAATTTTATTTCATCAGTTTTTTTCAATTTTTTTAATGCGAACATGTTGATTCAAAATCTTGCGCATTTTCTTTTTTAGAATGAAGGTTCCACCATAGGCCGCCAGGAGCGCGAATCCTGTGTTTACATTAGTCATTGTCTTGCGAATGATCACGCTATTGACTATCTCGCTAGTTCCTGTTGTTAGGCGGGAGGACCTTGTGGACACATTGACTTTGGTTCGCATTATTTAAACGTAAGCTCTGAATTGTGAAAATTAATTCCTTAAGGGGGCGGCAGACATTGACTATATATAGCGTAGGGCGGCAAATGGGGTTAATACGCCCCTGCTTCCTCCAATTACTTTTCTAATAATTATGCGAGGTCCTATTAGCCCTAAAATTACATTAAATATATGAGGCACATTCTTATCTCCCCTCAAAATCGCTGTAAGTACTCTCGGTAACATGACCTCAGCGATTATCTTAATAAATATCTCTGATAAAATCACTCTTATAAATTTACGTACTTTAGGCAATATTACGTCAACTTTTAAAAACTTATTATATTTTCGACTAACTCTCCATCAGTGCATCTTTTTCAATTATTCGCATAGGTTGCTTTTCGCGGTTACTAGGATGGATATAATATTCTTCTCCGGTTGCAAGACGGAAGCACATAGAGATTTAGTTCTACTTCGTTCCTAATGACCAATTAACATAATTACTTACATAACTCGTTAAATTATTCGTTGAACTTGTATTAGTCAGTCATTAGATTTGCCATTAAATTTAGCAAGGAGATATTAGTTAGTTACCAGCAATAGTTGTTAAATGAGAATGACATTTAATTCACAAACAAGAATCTTAAGGGGAAGTAGCTCTTTGATATTGATTGAAATCCTTTTTAATTATTACAAACCTACTCTCTCAGATTAATTTTTAAATTATTCTGTTAGTCCTTATCAGCCAGTTTCCCGAATTCAGATTACAGTTAACATTAAAAGTACTTTTGTCTCTCTCTATGAAAACGCTGGCTCATATATTTACCTCTGCTTCTTAATATACAGTCAAAATTATCTAAATTAATTAATGCTCATTTCTAACAACCTTGTTATTTTTATCGGTTGAAATTCCATGAGTAAATCATTCCAAAACCATTCCTCGCATAGAAATAACTTCGTTGGGTTGATGTGTGTATCCAGTGACTGATATACAAATTGTTAAAATATTAGGAATTTACATTGATACAAAACTTAACTGGGAGACTCGCATCAGTCAGACCTGTAATAAACTGAGAAGAGCTGCATATATGTTAAGAAAGCTAAACTTTCTCATTTCCAATGAGTATCGTTTAATATTTTATCATGCCTTTTGTCAATGTCATTTGAATTATGGTGTTGCGTTATGGGGTCATTCCCCACATTTTAAACAAATATTGTTACTACAAAAGAGAGCTATTCGCTCCCCACCACATGATTCCTGCAAGCAAAATTCATCGGAATCATGACTGTATTTAGTTCATTTCTTTGTAACTAATATCCAAAACAACTCCATAAGAGGTAAATCACTAAATGGATATTTAATCATAAATAAATTGATGGGTAATCTTATTGCACTCACCTTTCGTATAAAACATCAGTAATATAATCTTTCCCACTCTTTCTTTTACCGCTAAATATAAGAATACCCACAGGAGACATTTTAATATAACCGAACGATAAAATGCACAACAGAATTTGTGAAGATTCTTAACCATGCCGTATAAAAGGCAACGCTAAAAAATAGCAAGATTTCCCAAAAAAGCGATTCTTACGTTTCATTCCAGCTAAGAGCAGAAACACGTCACTAAAAAATAATCGGCATGAATTATAAAGAAATGTCAATTTATATTTTTAAAACTCCCGCCCATAGACAAACAATTAAGAAGACAAGTGTAATTCCCATTCCTGCGTTGTGGAAAAGAGAAGAGATTGATATTTTCTAAATGCTAAGTCAGCAGTTTCATGTACATCCGAAACGCGTCAGCAGCGGTCAATTAGATGCATTGCATAGTAATATGACCTCATTGCAAAGAAAAGAAGTAATCAATAATTTTATCATAACTACTGCTATTTATTTTCATAGGTACTTATTAAAATGGCATTTCATAATTTTGGAAATTTTAGTTCCTTGAAAGACTTCCATGTCATGCAATTCTTTTGCTTTCATATAATTTATGCTGGGCAAAAAAACAGCCTACTGGATTTTCTGCCCGCCTAAATAATGTAATTACCAATTAATGTCCTGAACTGTCTAGTTTAAGTGTTAATGATGGTCTCCCATCTGACCATCAAGGTATATGCTTCACTTTTAAAAGACAAACTAACTCAAAAGATATTCTGAAATAGAGGTAAAAACCATAATCACGAGGCCCATAATAATAGAAGAGAAGAGTTTCCAACTGCTTCTATCTTGAATGAATTGGAATGGTATTTACACAGACTCTGCAAAGAAAACTTGTTTTTAGGTAATTTCCTAGACATTTTTGAACAATGAATATTACTTGCTTACCCACTTTACTCATTGGATGAATTCTTTTGTGACAATCTTCATCGCATTTAAGAACTCGTTTATATGTTAAATAATATTTATATTGATGGCATTTAATATGGTTGTACCATTTTTCAAAATGAATAAAGTGTTATTATTATTATGCCGGTTGATACGATGGATTGAACTCGGATGACTAGACGAATGCTCTTAAATATTTAGTGAATTTTTTTGTAATAACTTTGAAACTAAGTATTGAAATTACTTATAAATTAGCCGGTGAACTTCTATTAGGCTGTCATTTGTATTTAGATTAATTTAAGGTGATATTAGTTAATGGCCAGAGGTATTTGTCAAATAAAAATTATACTTAATTCTCCTTGAAGTAAAAATCCTAAGGTGAAGTAGCTCTTAAATATTGAATGAAATCCTTGCTTTAATTACTATTGACCTACCCTATCAGATCACTTTTTAATTTATTCTTTGAGTCCCTATTAACTTGTCTCTTGATTTTAGATAACATTTAGCATTAGAGGTACTTTCTTCTCTCCACCAAAAATTGCCGTCTCATAATTTTTACTACTCTTTGATATATTAACAATTATCTAAATTAATTAATATGCCTTTCAAACAAACTTATAGGTTACAGGGTTCGTCCGGAAAATAAGTGTACTGAGCTCAGGAAAAAAAATTTATTTCTTTTTTACATGTCTTAAGCTAATATTCCTCAAAATTGTGAGTCGATACACTTGTTCCAGCGGCGTTCCCATTCCTGGAGCGCTCCCGCGAAGGCATCATCGGGAACTTCTCGAAGACTCGTCGTCACGGCCTCTTCTCTGCCCTCCACGAACATCTTGCGCCACCGAAAGATCATGTTTCTGGACATGGCTGACTCCCCGTAAGCCTGGTTAATCATACCAACAGTTTCGGTAGACGATTTCCCAAGCTTTACCGCAAATTTGATGGAATAACGCTGCTCCAAAAACTTGGGCATCGCGTTCCGTGACGTGGGTCGAGCGTGGAGGTTCGCGTTAACAGAGCTCCTCACTACACCACAGCTCAGAGCCGACTGCCTGTTTCAGCGTCGCTTGCCAACATACCCCCCTCCAATCGCAGCCCGTCAGAGCGGTGCTGGGCGCGCCTGGAGCGGCGCCAGGAGTCAGTACACTTATTTTCCAGACGAGCCCTGTATTTCGATTTGCTTCTTGAAGGCACCATTTCATTACCGTAATCCGCATAAGAGCATCGTTTTTATGCGTGAATAGGAGCGAGTTTCCAGCGATATACGTAAAATAAGAATGATTCATTTTAGGTAAGAATCGGAAGGTGAATAGGCTCTTTGATATTAATTCGAAACCTTTTATTAGCCATTTATCGAATTTAGATAACATTTAGTATTTGAGATAATTTGTCCACAAAGGCTGTCCTTACGTAACCCAGGCAATATTACGTCAACATATCTCTATTGTAAATCCGTATTATCTAAAAGCGTAAATTTTTTCGACTTACTTTCCATGAGTGCATCATCACATGATGATTTCGCATACGAGCGTTGTCGCGAATTAATAGGAATGATATGGAATTCAGTTTGGGCGAAAACACGGGAGTGCCTGGACATCGTTTGAATTTTTTCTCCGTTTTTACTTCCATTTTTTCTGACATCACTCGTTTAATTTATCGATGAGCATCTACTAGCATGTCATTTGAATTCCGATTAAATTTGATGCAGTGGACATTTGTAAATGTTTGGTGGTATTTGTTAAATAAGAATGACAGTGATTCACCTTGAATTGAGAATCGTAAGGCAGAGTAGCTCTTTAATAATGATTCATAAAGTTCTAATTCTCCTTGAAGTAATGATCATAAATAAGCTATTTGATATTGATTGATTTAAATAATTATCAAGGCCCACCTGATTATTTTTAAATTAATCTCTGAGTCCTTACTAGCTTGCTACCCGAATTTACATGATATTCAGTATTATGGGTACTTTCTTCTCTCCCCATAACATCTCCATCCTATATTTTTGTGTACTCAAAAATTATTTTAATTTATGCACATTTGGAACGTTTATTCGATTTCCTTTCCTTGAATGCACCATTTCATAACAATTATTCGCGCAGGAGCGTCGTTGTCGCCCTAACTAGGAATCATATGTAATCCACCCTGGATTACAAGACTGAAGCGCTTCGACATTCAGGAAATTTCTACCTTATTAACTTCTAACTCATTAACTCACGTTACTCATTAAATTTTTCGGTGAATGTATGTCATTAAGATTTCAATTACATGTTACGTACGTGAGTAATCTTTGTGAACGTCAAGGGGTAATTTTAAAATAAAAACGATACTAGATACACCTTGAGGGAAAGTAGCTCTTTTAACGTACAAGTTTTTAAATTTACATCCAATGAGTAAATCATTCAAAAACCATTATCCGAACGTCGTTGCCCCCGTTAAATACGTTGGAATTGCAATCGATCTCGGATTACAAGACGAATCGCGTAAACATGTAGCGATTTTCTTCTTAATAACTTACTTATATACTGACTTTACTTGTTGATGTATTCAGTGAACGTCATTCAGCTTTTTGTCGAATTTCAGTTAAATTTAACAAGTAGATATTAGTGAATTTCCGGTGGTATTTGTTGAAAAACTTTTAATTAATTCACCTTGGAGTAAGAACCGTTAAGCAAAGTAGCTGTCTGATAATGATTGAACTTCTTTTTAATAGTTACTGACCTACTCCCTCATTACTTTTGAAACAAATATTCGAGTCCTTATTAGCCTGCTACTCAAAATTGATTACATTTAGCAATTGAGGTACTTTCTTCTTTCACTATCAAATGGCTTTCTGATATATATATATATATATATATATATATATATATATATATATATATATATATATATATATATATCTATAATTTAAACCATTTAAATCCTCCACCTAATCATTTTTTCTTATCTCTTTATAAAGTCGCGTACTTGCGTGAACTAAAGCTAAGTAATATACTGATAACAATAAACCTGATTCAGCAAGGCACAAATGCAAAACAGGTTTTATTTTTTGAAACCACTTTTTTGAGCTAATAATTCCATAACCAGTATTCAAGACGTTATCTGTTTTTCATGTGTTTAATAATGGTAAAAAGTATTGAAAATGCAAAAAGCATGAGCTGCTGTGACCAGATTATCAGTATAAAAAATAATTGTATAAATTTATAGTAAAATAGGTAAGTAAATGTATAATCCATTCTCTTCACAGATAATTAATGGATCCTGAATGGATAACAACGGTACCAGGAAAAAACCTAAACGATGGATTTTATCATCACTTCAACTCCTTCCCAGATGAAAAGATGACAAGATTATGAGCGACAAGAATAAACAAAGAACACTACCTCCGATGGAGAAAGGAGTTGGAGCAAGGATTTTGTAAGAGTTGGATTCAGTTTTACGGACATTTACCGTTGTTCATGTTGGTGGTTTGTGTATATTCATCAGAAAAATGTAAAAATGCAACAAGCATTATCTGCTGTCACTTATGTTATAATGCTTAATTAGAATAATAGTAATAAATATAATAAAAAGATGAATTTCACTTTCTTTACAGATAATTTGCGGAGACTGAAGAAATAATTTGGAACTTGCCGGAAAAAACCTGAAGGATTGAAATAATCATTTTCCACTCATTCCTTGATGCAACGATAACAAGATTATGGATATCAAGAATAAAGAAAGAAAAGAGAAGACTTTATCCACTTAACAACGAAGGTGGAAGAAAGCTTAGGGCGCGTTTTCAGTTAGGCACTTAGCGGTGCAAAACGTTGCGTAGTTAGGGCCCTTAAGGCAACCCGCCGTGGGTTTTTGCGCGGTTTTGCTGGGGAGTGTTATATTTATGTGTACTAATCCGCTCTCTCCACAGGTGACTTCAAGAAAAGATCATCGATATCAAGAATGAAGAAAGAATAGACAAGACTTCATCCACTGAAGAAAGAAGTTGGAAGAAAGCTTAGGGCGCGTGTTTTAGTTAGGCACTTAGCGGTGCTAAACGTTGCGTAGTTAGGGCCCTTAAGGCAACCCGCCGTGGGTTTTTGCGCGGTTCTGGTGGGGAGTGTTGTGTATGTGTACTAATCCGCTTTCTCCACAGGTGACTTCAAGAAAAGAATATCATCGATATCAAGAATGAAGAGAGAGGACATCTTTGGATGAAGAAAGAAGTTTGGATGAAGAAAGCTTAGGGCGCGTTTTTAGTTAGGCACTTAGCGGTGCAAAACGTTGCGTAGTTAGGGCCCTTAAGGCAACCCGCCGTGGGTTTTTACGCGGTTTTGGTGGGGAGTGTTAAATGTGTATGTGTACTAATCCGCTTTCTCCACAGGTGACTTCAAGAAAAGAAGATCATGGATATCAAGAATGAAGAGAGAAGAACTCATTGGATGAAGAAAGAAGTTTGGATGAAGAAAGCTTAGGGCGCGTGTTTTATTTAGGCACTTAGCGGTGCAAAACGTTGCGTAGTTAGGGCCCTTAAGGCAACCCGCCGTGGGTGTTTACGCGGTTTTGGTGGGGAGTGTTATGTGTATGTGTACTAATCCGCTCTCTCCACAGGTGACTTCAAGAAAAGAAGATCATGGATGTCAAGAATGAAGAAAGAAGAGAGAATAAAACACTCCCTTCAAAGAAGGTAGTTCTAACTTTCAACAATAGAATGAAGCTTTCATTATAATCCTTTGTTTTTTTCCTTTAAATAATTCCTTCCAATACTCTGATTTTCAAGTTAAGAGATTTCCGTTTGCATTTCTAACCTTTCTCTCCACGTTGCTTAAATGTCCTGTCTCAGTAGATCGTTTGGTTACAACACATTTGTTGAAAATGCACACTTGCAAATGGGCATACAGTAAATCAGAAAAGATAACTTTTCACAACATTAACAGCAAAGTTATTTTTTATGTTTTATATATTTAGCTATTTAGTTTTTTTTATTTACAAATGTGGATGATTCACTTCATAGGAAATTTTCCGTTGTTCAAGCTGGTAATTTGTGTTAACTATGAGACAAAATAGAAAAATGAAAAAGCGTAATCTTCTTTCACCAATAAAAATATACATAATCAGAAAAATAATAATAAAAATAATAAATAAATGAATTGATTGTAAAATCTACTTTTATTGCAGATACGTTCTGGAGTTTGAATGCGTAATACAGTACTTGCCGGAGAAAACCTTAAGGATGAAATTTAACATCACTTCCACTCCCTCATAGAAGAAACGATGTCAAGATCACATGTCAAGAAGGAAGAGAAGGACTTCCTCCGATGGAGAAAGACATTGAGGTAGGCATAGACATTAGGGCGCATATTTAAGTTAGTGGCCCAGTGACTAACAAAATTTCTTGGTACTCGAAATCTATTTAAATATAGCTTTCAAGTTTTTTTCTCCCCTTAAAATGACTATATGATATTGACGAATGCTACGAAATATGGTGATAACAATAACCTTGATTCATCAAGGCACAAATGCAAAACAAGTTTTATTTTTTGAAATCACTCTTTTGAGCTAATAATTCCATAACTAGTATTCAAGACATTATCTTTTGTTCATGTGTTGAATGATGTTTAAAAGTATTGAAAATGCAAAAAGCATGAATTGCTGTGACCAAATTAATAGTATAAAGAATAATTGTGTAACTTTATAGTAAAAATAGTTAAGTAATTTTAAAATTGATTCTCTTCAGAGAAATTATTGTTCCTGAATGGATGATAACGATACCGGGGGAAAACCTTCAAGATGGATTTGTTTCTCTTCAACTCCTTCCTAAATGAAAAGATGACAACATAATGAGCGGCAAGAATAAACAAAGAACACCATCTCCGATGGAGAAAGGAGTTGGAGCAAAGATTTTGTAAGAGTCGGATTTACTTTTACGGACATTTTCCATTGTTCAAGTTGGTGTTTTCTGTTAATTCATCACAAAAAATAGAAATATGCAAAAAGCATTATCTGCCGTGACAAATGTTATACTGCTTAAAAAGAAAAATAGTAATAAATTTAATAATAGATGAATTCCACTTTCTTTGCAGATATTTTGTCGAGACTGAAGAAACGATAAGGAACTTAACGGAAAAAACCTGAAGGATAAAAATTTTCATCACTCGCACTCCTTCCTTGATGAAGCGATTACAACATTATCGATGTCAAGAATAAAGAGAGAAGACATCTTTGGTTGAAGAAAGAAGTTGGAAGAAAGCTTAGGGCGCGTGTTTTAGTTAGGCATTTAGCGGTGCAAAACGTTGCGTAGTTAGGGCCCATAAGGCAACCCGCCGTGGGTTTTTGCGCGGTTTTGCTGGGGAGTGTTATACTTATGTGTACTAATCCGCTCTCTCCACAGGTGACTTCAAGAAAAGATCATCGATATCAAGAATGAAGAGAGAAGACATCTTTGGATGAAGAAAAAAGTTGGAAGAAAGCTTAGGGCGCGTGTTTTAGTTAGGCACTTAGCGGTGCTAAACGTTGCGTAGTTAGGGCCCTTAAGGCAACCCGCCGTGGGTTTTTACGCGGTTTTGGTGGGGAGTGTTATATGTGTATGTGTACTAATCCGCTCTCTCCACAGGTGACTTCAAGAAAAGATGATCATGGACATGAAGAAAGAAATGACAAGACTTCATCCACTGAAGAGAGAAGTTGGAAGAAAGGTTAGGGCGCGTTTTAGTTAGGCACTTAGCGGTGCTAAACGTTGCGTAGTTAGGGCCCTTAAGGCAACCCGCCGTGGGTTTTTGCGCGGTTTTGCTGGGGAGTGTTATACTTGTGTACTAATCCGCTCTCTCCACAGGTGACTTCAAGAAAAGATCATCGATATCAAGAATGAAGAGAGAGGACATCTTTGGATGAAGAAAAAAGTTGGAAGAAAGCTTAGGGCGCGTGTTTTATTTAGGCACTTAGCGGTGCAAAACGTTGCGTAGTTAGGGCCCTTAAGGCAACCCGCCGTGGGTTTTTACGCGGTTTTGGTGGGGAGTGTTATACTTGTGTATGTGTACTAATCCGCTTTCTCCACAGGTGACTTCAAGAAAAGAAGATCATCGATATCAAGAATGAAGAGAGAGGACATCTTTGGATGAAGAAAAAGTTTGGATGAAGAAAGCTTAGGGCGCGTGTTTTAGTTAGGCACTTAGCGGTGCAAAACGTTGCGTAGTTAGGGCCCTTAAGGCAACCCGCCGTGGGTTTTTACGCGGTTTTGGTGGGGAGTGTTAAATGTGTATGTGTACTAATCCGCTCTCTCCACAGGTGACTTCAAGAAAAGATGATCATGGACATGAAGAATGAAGAGAGAAGACATCTTTGGATGAAGAAAGAAGTTGGAAGAAAGCTTAGGGCGCGTTTTAGTTAGACACTTAGCGGTGCTAAACGTTGCGTAGTTAGGGCCCTTAAGGCAACCCGCCGTGGGTTTTTGCCCGGTTTTGCTGGGGAGTGTTATACTTATGTGTACTAATCCGCTCTCTCCACAGGTGACTTCAAGAAAAGAAGATCATCGATATCAAGAATGAAGAGAGAAGACATCTTTGGATGAAGAAAAAAGTTGGAAGAAAGCTTAGGGCGCGTGTTTTAGTTAGGCACTTAGCGGTGCTAAACGTTGCGTAGTTAGGGCCCTTAAGGCAACCCGCCGTGGGTTTTTGCGCGGTTTTGCTGGGGAGTGTTATATTTATATGTGTACTTATTCGCTCTCTCCACAGGTCACTTCAAGAAAAGAAGATCATGGATGTCAAGAATGAAGAAAGAAAAGACAAGACTTCATCTACTGAAGAAAGAAGTTGGAAGAAAGCTTAGGGCGCGTGTTTTATTTAGGCACTTAGCGGTGCAAAACGTTGCGTAGTTAGGGCCCTTAAGGCAACCCGCCGTGGGTGTTTACGCGGTTTTGGTGGGGAGTGTTATACTTGTGTATGTGTACTAATCCGCTTTCTCCACAGGTGACTTCAAGAAAAGATCATCGATATCAAGAATGAAGAGAGAGGACATCTTTGGATGAAGAAAGAAGTTTGGATGAAGAAAGCTTAGGGCGCGTGTTTTAGTTAGGCACTTAGCGGTGCAAAACGTTGCGTAGTTAGGGCCCTTAAGGCAACCCGCCGTGGGTTTTTACGAGGTTTATATTTTGGGGCAGTGTTATTTATTTGTTTGCTAATCCGTTTTCTCCCCAGGTAACCTCAAGAAAGAAGGGAGAAGAGAGAAGAAAGAAGAGAGAAGAAAGAAGAAAGAAGACTTCCTACGATGGAAATAGGAAATGTGGCGACGCTTAGGTCGTGTTTTAGATAGGCACCCAGGGTGCAAGAGTTTGCGAGATAGGATCCCGCCGTGGGATATTACGCTTTATATATATGGGGTAGTGTGATTTTATTGTTATTAACCCGTCTTTCCACAGGTCTTGCAATATCGTGGAGTATAGGCCTGAAGGGAGCCTGAAGGGGACCCAAGGGGAATCGCCACGTAAAATAAAGGATAACGAGCCGATTGCACGGCCTCCTGGGCTCGGCATGGAATGTGCAAATATGTTTTTCTGGTGACTTTAGAATTTGATTCGAAAAAATGAACCTCTGCTTTTAGAATGAAATTTTTTAAATTATTATTTGTTGAAATTAATAATAAAGTACATATAAAAGTTTTCAAGGTTTAGTTCTTCCAAAAATTTGAATGAAACTTCTTTCAGCAACTTGTGAAGGTGTTTTTTAGAATATTTGGGTTTTAAATGTAAATTGTTTTGAATTGAATAAATTATTTCAGCTTTTTTGTATTCGTTTTCTTCTAATGAGGTGTGTTCCCTTTTTCAAATTCTTTGAAGCAACTTATCAATATGCACTGATATTTTATTCGTATGAAATAAATTTCGTTAAATGTTTAGGAGAAATTAATGTTGGAATGCTAGAATTTTTGGCGCCTTGAGGATACTAGGAAAAAACATGCTTCATCCTATTATGTTTCACGCTAAAGCTTTGGTTTTCGTACCCTGTAGTCTAAATTCAAGGTAATAAATATTTTTAAAAAAAGTCTTTGTAGCTTATTGAAATTCTGAAAAACCATACATCCAAGTTACAATTTAGTTGTGTGTAACGTTATATATCTAAGCAAAACAATACTTTTTCTTGGTTATAGTTAGTAGTAGTAAATAGTGTGGGTAATAGTTATACAGTGAAATGTGTAAGGAAAAAAAAGAAAAGTAAAAATTGCTCGTTATACACAAGCAAAGCGCCCCGATAAGATTAAGAAATTCATAAGAGAAAAAATCAAAAGTGAAATAAGTGCTCGCTATATAGAAGCGAACTACTTATAATTAAAGTTTCCTACAACGAAAATGTTACTTTTTTTCAAACCAATACCTTAAACCCCCCTGCTACCCCACAAACCCTTATTTCCCTCGACTAATAGGTTACATTTTAGCTATGGGTAATTTCATTTCATAAGCAAAACAACATCCTTTTCGGATAGATTTTTTAAACTGATTAGATTATCTAAACACGTAGAAAACATTTGAAGTAAATGAAGAGCCTACCAAACACCTTCGGATACGAACACCCGTACTTTGATGAAGTTGATACATTTTTGTTACCAAACCTACGGATTTTTAATCCAACACCAAACCCACCTTACCAGTTTGCTCTATTGAAAGTTACATTTGCTGCGATTGGAAGTCACATTTTCGGAATGCGTAACTTCATTTATTCAAGCAAAACATTTTTTCCTGGGTAATACATAATAATCAGATTATCACAATCAAAAGAACAAATTAAAAGTAAAAAAGTGATCGTTATAAAGAACCGAACCAAACACCTTCGGATTTTCAAACGAACACCTTTACCACCGTACCAGTTGGCCCGCACTTCGATGGAGATGTTACATTTTAGTTGTGTGTAACTTCATTTATTCAAGGAAAAAATAATTTTTTGATATATTTTGAAAATGATTAGATTATAGAGATATAAGGAGAAATATAAAGAGAGAAAAAGTTAAAAATAAAAGTTCTCCTTGCATAGAAGCGATCCAATCACCTTCGGATTTTCAAGCAAACACCTTCAATATATATATTCCAAATATAACAAAAAGTATTTTTTCCCTTGAATAACTGAATTTACACACACTTAAAATGTAACCACTTCATCAAAGGATACTGGGAGCCAAGTGGTATGGTTAAGGTGTTTGGTCGGAACCATCTCTTTTTTTCTCTACATATTTTCTCTATCTTATCAATTTAAAAAAATATAACCAAAAAAATTATTGTTTTGCTTTTAATGGAACAAGACTTATGTGTAACTACTTTATCGAAGGATGTTGGTGGGACTCTGGTAGGGTGGGGGTATTGGTTTGAAAATCCGAATATGTTTTATTCGCTTTTATATTACGAGCAGTTTTTTTATTTTATTTTTTTCTCTTATTATTTTCATTAATTAATCTTATTAATTTCAAAAAATAAATAAAAAGCGCATCATAGTGGCCACATCACAGTCTAGCGGCCAACTGTTGGCTAGAAATGATTACGTTATTCGTTACGTTGTCTTCGAGCATTAATTATTGGTTTTTTGTTAACAAAGAACAAAAATTACATCTCTTGAAACATTTTTGTTTTATTTTTCAGTATTTCAGGTATTGCATAAATTCTAGGTTTTTTTAAATGGTTACGGAGAATATTAACTCTTGAAACCTTTTTGTTGTATTTTTTAGAATTGAAAATTCCTATAAAAGCCAAAGGCCAAAAACCCTTTTCATGGTGAAATTAGAAAATTCAAAAAGCCTAAAAACGGAATAAATGCCTTTTGAACACCTCAAGTATACTTACTATACAATTTACAGTATTACTATACTGGTACATATATGTCTTCGAGCATTAATAATGGGTTTTTTGTTTTATATGTAACAATTTTACACTATTGAAACTTTTTTGTTTCATTTTTCAGAATAATATAGTTCGTATTGAAGCGAAGGTATGGGCACTTTTTATATTCCAACGAGAAAAATAAGAAATTCTAAAAATGTAATAAATGCCTGAATAATTGAACAGCTCAGGTTTACATTTACAATGGAATAAAATTTTGGTTAATCATTTACTATATTATTCTTTTGCCTTCGAATTCGGTTCTTAATCTTATCAATTTTTTAAAATAGAACCAAAAAGGTATCGTTTTGCTTGAATAAATGGAGTGACACAACGAGAACTTTCAATTTAAATACTTTTCAATTTAAAAAATATAACAAAAAAGTATTGTGAATCAATGGAGTGACAAACAACTAAAAGATAAGCACTTCTTCTTGAGGGTTTTCTTCTATGGTATATATTTTAGTCTTCTATACATCTTATGGTACATTGTAAGGGGAGGTAAAAATTGTCTTTACTTTTAATAGATCACAAATTCGCCTCATAAGCTGTGATGTGAAATTTGCGCCTCTGTCAGTGAGAAGATATGCTGGTACCCCATGACGGCAAATGATCTGCTCTACGAAGGCTCGAGCTACAGTTTCTGCGGATTGATCGAGGATAGGTATGGCCTCCGGATATCTCGTAAGATAATCTTGACATGATAGCGATAAAATGTAGCGATTGCCTCTATTGGATACTTTTAATGGACCAATTATATCCAAAGCAATTTTCTCGAACGGATATGACGCTTCGGTGACAGGTTGAATAGGTATTCTTTCCATTCTTCCCTTTCGTTTCTTGCCGCTTACGCAATTACTAACGTAATTTCGAGTGTCGGCGTACAGCCCGGGCCAATTATAATGTCTTTGCACAATATTTAATGTTTTGTCTATTCCTAGATGTCCTGCTAGGGGGCTGTCATGGCATCTTTGTAATATGTCATCTCTCATGCTTACGGGTGCACAGATATATTCAGAGGTTCGTCCGGAAAATAAGTGTACTGATTTTTTCCCGCCGCTCCAGGCGCGCCCAGTACCGCTCTGACGGGCTGCGATTGGAGGGGGGTATGTTGGCAAGCGACGCTGAAAGGGCTCTGAGCTGTGGTGTAGTGAGGAGCTCTGTTAACGCGAACCTCCACGCTCGACCCACGTCACGGAACGCGATGCCCAAGTTTTTGGAGCAGCGTTATTCCATCAAATTTGCGGTAAAGCTTGGGAAATCGTCTACCGAAACTGTCGGTATGATTAACCAGGCTTACGGGGAGTCAGCCTTGTCCAGAAACATGATCTTTCGGTGGCGCAAGATGTTCGTGGAGGGCAGAGAAGAGGCCGTGACGACGAGTCTTCGAGAGGTTCCCGATGATGCCTTCGCGGGAGCGTTCCAGGAATGGGAACGCCGCTGGAACAAATGTATCGACTCACAAGGGTCCTATTTTGAGGAATATTAGCTTAAGATATGTAAAAGTGTAATAAATTTTTTTTCCTGAGCTCAGTACACTTATTTTCCGGACGAACCCTGTATAAAATCCACGTTAAGACCCCCGATCCACTATACACCCTATATATAGAGTACTCCATGCTCGTCTAAGAGATAGTTGGGGTTTCGTTCTTCCGCTAGCGTACGCAGTGGTCGAAGTTCCGGACAAATTGACTGTTCCTGCGCAATCTTGGTTTTATCCCAAACTGGCTCGAATTCCGTGTCTTGATGGAGGGCATTTACTATTGGGTTCACTGCGCGGGAGAGAGCGTCTACGTGCGGAATATCTTTTCCTGCTTTGTACTGTATTGTAAACGAGTATTCGGTGAGCTCCATTATCCACCTAGCCAGTCTGGGTTTCGGCCCGGAAAGCGTAAGTAACCATCGGAGCGGGCTATGATCAGTGATTTAAGTGAACGGACGGCCTAAAAGATATACTACCTTGATCAAAAAGTTCCCGGAATAACCACCGTGTGGCGCTCCTATCGTTCCGATTTGAGTTCTGTTTTTTTTTTTGTTAAATTGGTACATCTGTTGTTGATATTCCCTTTAAATCTTAGTGTCATAACTTGACATTTGCAAAAGTTACGTAGCCAAGAGTACATCTATCTCTGTGTGTGTTGGCGATTTTTTACAATTGCAGAAATGGATTTAAATTTGCAACAACGAACTTGTATTAAATTTTGCGTAAAAAACGGATTTAGTGGCGCACGGACGTTGGAAATGTTGGAAAAGTGTTTCGGCAACGATTCTCTAAAAAAAACGGTCGTTTACCAGTGGCACGAGCGGTTCAGAAGTGGTCGTGAGTCAATCGAAGATGATGAACGCAGTGGCAGACCATCGACATCGAAAGTCGGTGAAAAATTGATAAAGTAAAAGAAATGTTGGTCAATAACCGCAAATTAACCATCAGAGAAATAGCGGAGGACTTGAACATTGCCTATGGATCCGCCCAAGACATTGTGGTTAATGATTTGGGTTTCCGTCGTGTAGCAGCAAAGTTGGTGCCAAAAGACCTCAATTTCATGCAAAAAAGAGACCGTGTTGACGTCGCAAAAGACATGATTTGCGAGGCTGAATCCGATCCCACATTCATCAAAAGGATCATTACTGGAGACGAGACGTGGGTTTATGAGTACGACACGCAATCCAGACATCAGGCAAGTGAATGGCGTTCACCAAATGAGCCGAGACCAAAAAAACCACGTCGTTTTCAGTCAAAAAAGAAGGCAATGCTGACGGTTTTCATGGATTACAATGGTGTAGTGCATCATGAATTTTTGCCAGAAGGCCAGACAGTAAACAAAGAGTATTATTTGGGCGTTATGAGACGTTTGCGTGAAGCAATTCGCCGAAAGAGACCAGAAATGTGGGCAGAAAACTCGTGGATTTTGCACCATGATAACGCACCGTCGCACAGTGCTATCATTATTCGTAATTTTTTGACGAAAAATGCAACAAATACCATCCAACAGCCACCGAATTCACCTGATTTGGCTCCCTGTGACTTCTTTCTGTTCAATCGAGTTAAAAAACCATTACGGGGAATGCGTTTTAGCAGCCGAGAGGAAGTAATGGAAAAATCGCAGGAAGCACTGATGGACATACCGAAAACCGAATATAAAAAATGTTTCGAGGATTGGATCAAGCGCTGGCATAAGTGTGTTGCAGTCGATGGGGATTACTTTGAAGGGGACAATATAGATTTAGATGAATAAACTTGTATTTTTAATTTTCTGAATAAAGTCCGGGAACTTTTTGATCAAGGTAGTACTTTGAACTTTCTTATCATATGTACGACCGCCAAACACTCAAGCTCAGTGGCGGAGTATGCTTTTTGCTGCTGTGTCAACTGCTTGCTGGCGCATGCTATCATATGCTCGCCATCTTCAAAATTCTGCGACAGCAATCCTCCAATCGCCAAGGAAGATGCGTCAGTGGTCAAAATGAATTCTTTCGAAAAGTCAGGGAATCGCAATACGGGTTGACTCGTGAGACAAGCCCTTAATTTTTCAAAAGATTCTTGTAGCTCTCTTTCCCAAATAAACTCCGTATCCTTCCTTGTTAGCGAGGACTCGAAAATTGAGCAAAATGCCAAATAAATTTCCTGTAATATCCCACTAACCCAAGGAACGATTGCACTTGCTTAACGTTACGTGGTGCTGGAAAACTGCTTATTGCATCTATTTTTTCTTCATTGGGTTCCAACCCATTAGCGGAAACGACGTGACCGAGGAATTTCACACGTAAGTTCAACAGATTCAGGCTTGAGGTCGTGGAAGTTCATCATAATGAAATGAGGACAATTTGCACTTTTCCACAGTTTATTTAACGTACGACGCGCATATATATATATATATATATATATATATATATGGTAGTCCAGTGGGTAGAGCATTGGACTGCTGATCGGAGGGTCCCGGGATCGATTTCCGGGCAAGGCACTCTGGGCACCTGCAGCTCCACGCAAGCTAAATTGATTTTTCGAGGACCAGGTCTTCCTGGGAAACCATAACCTGCACAGGGAAAGGAACTTGCCCCCCTACCGTGATGTGAGAATTTTCACACGCCGTATAGGGCTTAGTACTGGGCTATTTCCTTCCTTAGGCACCCCAATGCCTCGAGGGCCTCAATTGCTTCGTCTGCATGTTACACTCCTGGCTAATTAAAAACTACACTCTCAGCTCTGCTAACGTAAAAATGTATGCATTCTTTATTGCAAAGCCAGTTGTAGGAAAATAAGTAGGCTTCTTTGGAAGGTTTTAGTACTGTCCATCAATAAAAGACATTCCTTTTATGAAGTTTTATTAAGACCTGGAAGAATCATTTGAAAATGTGATCCAAAAATAAATGAAATGTCAATCACTACGAAACGAAAAACTTTTTTATTGTGCAGCTAAAACAAACACTGATTCAGAGGCAAACAATATCAGAGAGGGGTGCTGAGCAAACAAAGCCTTATTGTCTTATTAATTACAAATGCAAATAGATTGAAGTGAGGATCCTCAGCCATTGGAGCTCCACATGCCAAAGAGTCCGAGGTGTGCCCTAGGTGGTCAAACATGTAAAAACGATGTCCAACAGGGAAGCTCACAAAACAAGCTTGACTTTAGAAATATCTGAGGATGAGCTTCATGCTCTGGATGCTGAAAGAGGAAAATTTTGCCGCGTCCACTGAGCATATAATTGATAAATGTAAGTACTGGTACAATTTTCCCGTTAAATGTACTGGAGAGCGCCAACCACCGGATTAAGACCTTTCAAATTAAATTTACTGGATGCTTTGCACAAGATATCATGGGCTAGGAAGCAGGTTAAGGAATGAACAATATATAAACCTGCTTCCATTACATGCCACTGCAGCACTGATTGGCACTGACTCAGGTGAATGTGCTATGCTAGCACTCAAGTCTAGCGAAAGAAATATGACTTTAGTGTATCAGTCAATCCTCAGCATTCTAGTGCTCTTCATTCATATTCCGCCTAAGAACTGTTGGTCCCAGAATGAAGTGTATATGCATTTGTGGCCCTGTTAGTTCATTAGTTGGTACTCAGTCCGGGAAACCTCACCAGGCCCAGACACCGGTAGGATTGACAGAATAAGAGCTCTTTCTTGATTCGGTGGGTGGTGGTGCATGGCCGTTCTTAGTTGGTGGAGCGATTTGTCTGGTTAATTCCGATAACGAACGAGACTCTGGCCTGCTAACTAGGCGTCGGAATCTATTATGCTTCCGACGTAGCTATCTTCTTAGAGGGACAGGCGGCTCCTAGCCGCACGAGATTGAGCAATAACAGGTCTGTGATGCCCTTAGATGTTCTGGGCCGCACGCGCGCTACACTGAAGGAATCAGCGTGTCCTCCCTGGCCGAAAGGCCCGGGTAACCCGCTGAACCTCCTTCGTGCTAGGGATTGGGGCTTGCAATTGTTTCCCATGAACGAGGAATTCCCAGTAAGCGCGAGTCATAAGCTCGCGTTGATTACGTCCCTGCCCTTTGTACACACCGCCCGTCGCTACTACCGATTGAATGATTGGCCGGTGGCGCCGATGTTGCTGGAAAGATGGCCAAACTTGATCATTTAGAGGAAGTAAAAGTCCGATGAGATCTGGCAGCACACCTCCTTCGCCTTGAGTTTCCAACCGACTGCCGCCTCAGGCCTCGTCCATCCTATATAACCATCCAGCCGCCGTATGGGCGGCCGACCTGGCATAGGGAGGAAGGACGGTCCGAGACGGACGGTCGGCCGGATTCTCGGCGCACAGGTCACAACCTGTGACATTTCCTTTATTGTTAACACATACATATATTTAATGTCAATATTACGGAACACAGTTCCTTTACCCTTACACAAAGAATATATAACAGCTAGATTATCAGAATAGACAGTAATGTTACATATCGGCGGAGCCACCTGCGCTGCATGCAGGGCCGCCATAAGGCCCGCATACGCCTCTGCTTCGATGATGGGGATGACCTCGTCGAACGGCCAAATTTCAGTTAACCCCAAGCTGGGGATCGTCCATGCGGCTTGCAGGGGCGTCGCATCAGCGTATACATCCAACTGCATGGTGATATTCGTGAAAGTCCTCTCTTTCTTCCATACTCCCTACCTGTGTGCAATTGTATGTGTCTGAGAGCGAATGCTTTTGGACGTATTTCACATTTGCATGACATTTCCCCGGTAGGCATATGGATGTGGTCCTTAAAGGTATTCTTTTCGAGGGAATCATTGCAAACATATCTCACACTAATGAGAACTTCCGCCATTATGCATTGACATGTGAACTACTTATTGCTAGTGATGGAAACCTTTCAAACATAACCCACATTTGTAAGGCCTTTCACCAGTATACATCTACATGCTGTGCCCAATTGACCCCTTTAACGGAGAGGATGGCTTTAGACACGGAAATGATGCTGAAATGGGGCGAGCATCCATAGACACACCACATAAAATGATTTTTTTTCTCCTTGGGGAATGCATTTATAGACGCAGTTCTTTTGCATGTACAGTGTGCCTTGCAACTGCCATCTAGAGCAATTATTTTGAACTTGATGGTGTTAGCAGTAGACACTAAGGCATTCTTTCATTTTGTTGCAGTTGCAAATTACAAGAATTACAGGAGATTCTGGAGAGCAAAACAGAGAGGGGAGAATGGCATTGCCATGCAATCACATTCCCTATTTGGGTTGAAAGAGGAACTCCCAAAATCTAGTTTTACGGCTAGATTTGAGGCTGGTGCAAAAGGTGATCTGGTCGAGAAAAATGAGTCGGACAAAATATTTAAATTTATCAATGAAGAAATACAGGGTGCAACAACACAACTTCCTTTTATGAAAGCATTTTGCATTTGAAAAACTACATAGAGCAGCAAACAAATTTGTATGCACAGCAAAAATGAAACAAAAAAACTGTGCAGGAGAAAATGAAAGAAAAACCAATTCAGGGGGGCGGAAATGAAGTAGTTGCAGGGCCTTATACATAAGCTCACTATCAGCAGGCATTATACCCACAACGGACTCTTGGCTCATGAAATGATTAGCGAGAAAAGGTTATTTTTCTCCTCTGGCATCTGCATTTTGCAGATAATGAATCATATAGTGACAGCGGACCAGTATCGCAAAGCTGCTAAAATTAAAGCTGTTCTTCATCCATTGTATTAGAAAATTTTCGGAGAGCTACATTCTCGATGGAGATATTTCAATTGACGAAAGTTCATTACTTTGGAAAGGTTGTCTAGGGTCGAAGGTCTGCATTGTAAAAAGGTCACATATTTGCATTAAATCTTCCAAACTTTGGGAAGTAAACGGTGGATAAGTTTGGAATAATAAGCACCGAGGAAGATATGGAACTCTTAAATTTTGTGGTAGGAGTTGATGGGCGACACTACCAAGCCCACACAGATAGTGCCAAGACTCTCCTAACACTTGCATAAAAGTTGATGAAAAAAGGTTATCTGATGAGAGGTCTAAGCAAGTTTTACAGCAGTCCTTAGCTGTATTCATTTCTGAATATGATGGAAACTGATGCATTAGAGCCTCCAAGGTCAAACCAGAAGGTATTGCTAAAATTTATTTTGACAAAGAAATCAAGAGCAGAAGAAGTTGCTGCCGCCTTTAGAGACAAGTTGATGGCTTTTACGTGATGGTCAGGAAGGATGTTTTTGCACTAAGCAGCATTCATTATTCTAACACAAAGACGGTGTGACATGGGTTGGCGAATGCTAAGGAGAACCCTCTCATCATTGTCGACTACAATAATTCCATTGGTGGAGTTATATGGTGATGTTTAGTACAGCGAGGAAGAGGGCAAAGAAATTTTATCAGAAGATATTCCACCACATTCTTGCTCGATGCGCTTTCAATTCTATTACATATAGAAAACATGGAGGGATGGACAATCACTTGAATTTTCTTTTGGTGGTTATTCAATAAATATGGAGGAGATATATCCTAAGTGGGAGGAAAAATTTTACAATTTGACAATATATTATATTATATATTATTTAAATGTCATTTTCTGGGGTTCATCCTGACAGGCCCTATCAGTTTTTAAATTTATTAGAATGCACAAGAATGAACCTAAAGACTTTCCTACTGATTCTGACATTCACAATCACTATATTCTACTGTTTCAGGCTTCATTTCGTGGAAGTATTTCATATCCATATAAAGAGTTTTCACAGTACCCGCATTATCAAACAATCTACATGTCAATCTTGTGTGCACAATATGTACCTCCCAAGGGCCCGAGAACATGGAATTATGTGATTTCCACATTTTTCGGGCTGCGTCCGCGTATGTCGTTTAAAAGTACAACAGTTTCGCCAGCTATCCTGCTGGCGTCCTCAGGTCAAGGACCTGAGGACGCCAGCAGGATAGCTGGCGAAACTGTTGTACTTTTAAACGACATACGCGGACGCAGCCCGAAAAATGTGGAAATCACCTACTCATCGCCGCGGAAACCTTCGAACGAACAACATGGAATTATTTCGTACAAGAAAACTTGTACATCTGACATTCTGTTTAGTAAGTCTTAAGAGTAAATTAAGATATTTTTTATGCGAAAGAATGTTGAAAGATATTTTAGAATGAATCAAGTTAGCAAAAAGAACACTTTAAACCTAACAACAGAATGAAACAGCATATGAAGTCTAAAAAACAATGCACAAAAAAATATAAACATTGGAAGTAATCCAAAGCATTTCTACAAGGTTGGTACAAAGAGTATCGGTAACAATTTTTTCCTGACATGTACGTGAAGAAATGAATCGGTTAAGAGTGCGAGTGATGACAGATCATATTGGCTTGGATAAGATGGCAATGCACACCACTATCTGTAAAAATTTGAAAGCTTATGGATAAATTAAGAAAGAATGAATGAAAATGATGTAATAAAGGAAAGTTCAAGCACATCTTATACTCAAGCACATACTATATGAAAAATACTTGGCTACAACAAAGACAAACTAGAAAACACCCACACGAGAGATGTGGTGTTAGTCACTAATAAGAGGGAAACAATACACTACTCTAGAGAATGCCTCGTTCCATTCTGTGCTTGCGCACATACGACACAAGCTCAGTACAAGATGAGAGATGAAAATATAGCCATATGGTAAGGAACAATTTTTATTCAATTTTATAGCATGAAAAAATCATAAAATTAGCAAATTTTTGTTAGAATAGGTAGTCGAAATAATTAGGCAGAGAGCAAAAAAATTATTTTTTCACACCAAACACTACAATCATTAAGACAAGAACATTATGATCCACCAAAAATAAAATGTCCAGTACAGTAATACACAGATTAAAAACCCTAAACCGAGGTGTGAGACTCTCTGTCCCCTTTTAAGGGGTTAAGGTGCTGCTTGAGTTTGAATGTCTTTGACACCATGCTCGCACAAAGTGAGGCCTTGGATCATTATGGATCGACATGTGCGCTACTTAAGCAATTGTTTCAGTGTGAATGCCTTTGGACACCATGCACATTAGTGTGCCCCTTCTCCCACGCATACGCAACCACGTGATCTTTAGGGTGTTGTTCGAGAGTGGATGCTTTTGGACACGTCCCATGTTTGTGTGGCCTTTCACCAGTGCATGTCGACGTACAACCCTCGAGGAGTTGATTGTGACGGCAACCTTTCAAACATATCTCACACTTGCGTGGTCTTCCACCAGTGTGCGTCGAAATGCGTCTCTTAATGTTTTGCTCAAGTGAGAATGCTCTTGAGCATATCTCGCACTTGAGCCACCCGTCACTTGTGTGTGTCAACATGCGCATTCTCAGTTGACTCTCACTTCACTTTTGTCACCTCTGGGGCAGTGTTGGCGTTGGCGTTTCTTTTTCAGAGCGTGCACCAATGTCATGTGTCCATCGAGGTCACTCTTGCACTCGGAGCTAATCTATGCTGTCTACCGTTCACAAAGTGCACATGCATCACGTGAGCTCAGAGGATGTCCTTTTGTGCTGGTCTCTCGTTCTGGAATCTGAAGGAGATTCCCGGCGCCATCCTTCCTTGCACCATCTTGTCCTTTGGTGCCACCTGAAAGAGTTGGATCACGCAATGGGGTTAGTCCTGCAATGAAAAGCTTGGCACTCCACAATTTCATCTATACACACATCCCTATGGGGACGTGGTAGCCCAGGCATAGAACATTGGACTATTGACTGGAGGGCCCAGGATCATTCTGTCGCAAGCCTCTCTCTCTCGGCACCCTCTGCCATTCATTAGAGCGAATAGATTTTTTTTACTACCGCATATCTTCCTTGGAAGCCAAATGCAGCAAAGGGAAAGGATCTGGCCCCCATGGATACCCTGATGTGAGAATTTCACACGCCATTGTATTTTGAATCAGGGGAAATCCTACCAAACAATACCAAACAGACCCTAGGGTTCATACCTCCATTGGTGTATTACATTTAGTCCAATACATTGGAACCTCAATCAGAAAAAACCTTCCATCGCAAGTAATTCACAATCCAAGAAAATCTGTTTGACCCAAAAATTACTCTCTTAACAGATCACTTTTTGCATTACAAATAATGAGGAGATGAGGACTCTCGGAATGATTTCACACCTGCTAATTCAGTTTCACTTCATGTAAGTGTCGCTAACAAGTTCACATGAACTCCGCTCTGTTCTATTCAACAGTTTCGAGGTGGTCCAAGAACTTTAAGGAGAGGAAGAACAACTCTCTGGGCAGCCATCAACCAGCAAAACAGACAACAATGTGGCTCGTGCTCGGCAATTGTCGGACTC
Source organism: Hetaerina americana (assembly GCF_022747635.1). NCBI lineage: Eukaryota > Metazoa > Arthropoda > Insecta > Odonata > Calopterygidae > Hetaerina > Hetaerina americana. The sequence goes on from NW_027287117.1 coordinate 702,792, forward strand.
TGACCTTCGATTGAGTATGAAGATGGTTGTACAAAATGTTTTAAGAGAAAAATGCTTCCCAAAAGAAGTTCATTTTTCTATTTTTGATGTTTGAAGGCTATCGAGATTCTATCCACGCGCCTTAGAATGCTCTTAATTTCCAAAATATTGTTTACATCATCAATGCATTTAATTGAAATTTCAAATGATTGCATGTCTCAGTTAAAAATGGCAGTTAAAAATTTTCTATTTCGTTAAAGCTTATTAGCAGATATTACTTGCTAAATTATGTCCACATATCGTGGAGCAATAGTCCTCTAGCATGGATAGGCCTCTGAGCTACTGACTGGATGGCTTGAATTCCGTTCTGGGCTATCCCTCAGTTATCTACCAACAAAATTACTGCCCCCCCTTGGACATTTGGCATTGATGATTACACACTAAGCATGCGGCCTCGTAAATGAAGCTATTTCTTCATTTTTAGTTCTACTCTGAATGCCACTAAATCCAATTTGCAGACGGTTAAATGCACTCGCCAAATTCCCTGAATCCCCAGGAAACTAATATAAAACATGCACACATTGCTATTTCATAATGGCTAACGGTCAACATTTCAACATAAGAGCTTCAACTTATTCTTTGGGCCAAACATTTTTATATTATCCAAGCACAAGAACCGATTGGGAGTCACTCAATTCGCAAAACAAGTAACTTCATGGCCTCTCTCCAGCGCATACAGAGAGGAAGGGACGCCACCTGGATGCAATGGAACAGCTGGAGATGCTACATCATGCCTATTCCAGAAAGGATGATTTTACCAAAGAATTTTCACATCCCTTACGCTCCCAATTATTGCATTTCCCAATGACCAACCCACACTTTAACCCCCCTCAAACAGCGGCCAACCAGCCATACCACCAACCCACTCCCATTCATGCCATTAGCAATCCAAGTGGCCCTCCACCCAATCGCCACACCATTAACCGGTAAGGCCATCCTATTACATTCCTTCGGTCATCCTATCTTAGCTCCGTTAGCTTTTCTTTTCCAAGCATTTGAACATACATGTGTGTTCTAAAATTTCCAATTTACGTTAAGATTTGATGCTGTAAAGAAACCTAGGTCGTCCTGTACCTCTCTCTCAACATCATAGCCGAGTACATGAATATCAAGCGCAAGGCCATGTCTGCAGCCGGGCATTACTCGGAATCAGGTGCCAAGCAAGCATGGCTGCACAAATGGTATCTCAGGAGGGACGGAATTCCCATTATCTGTTTCTGCTACACCTAGAATTGACAAGTTCTCTCCACTGGACGCAATGACCTCGAATAATTCTGTGAGCCAAGAAGCAAGTGAAATTGCAGTTAGGAAAGAAATGTGATGGCAAAAAAGCTTCCTTCCATGACTTGAGATACGACCCCATCAACATTCCACATTAATTTAGCAACAAAGTGGTAAATTTATCTCAACAATTTGAAACCTGCAGAGCTCGGACAGCTGAGCAAGGAGTTGAAGTCAAGTCTTCATATGCCCATTTTGACTGAAGATCTAAAAACTTATGCAATGGATTCAGAATTGGCTCCGCGGAAGGGTAACTCTGGCACGACAAAATGCATCCCTTGGAGATCCATTCCTTTTTCACCAACTTACATTCTTCAGATGGCACTTAGGAAAACGGAAGATTTCAGAACCTAGGTGTCCATCTATAAAACTATATCTAAGGAAGACATTAGTTCCAATGGAGATAAAGGAACCGACGTAACCCTCATTGATAGAAACGACTCTATTAGGAAATGCAAAGAGTTCATCTCCAAAAACCAAACAATAGTTTTTAGAAAAGACCCAATTCCTGAGATTCACAGAACATGCAAAGCCTTCATCAATTCATCTGCAGCCCTCTGGAAAAGAATGTCGCCAAACAAATAAATCTGTCAGTTCACAGATTTTTTCGTCTACAAGAAAAAGTGACCTGGTGGTTTCTAATGTTTCAGACCCAAAACACCTTTGAACTAGTGAGCTGAACACTTTACACAGACAATATTTGAAGCGCAGTTGATGCTTTCTGTGATGGACAGAAAAAAAGAAGCAATTGAACAGTTTTCTAACCTTCATAAATTCCCAGGACTTACATTTGAAAATTGTCAGAGACCCAGATGGAACACTTAATTTTTTAGATCTAATCATCCTGGAGATATGAGGTACGTTTGAATTTTCTGTACTTGTTCATCCCTAGGATGGAAGTCTTGAAACCAGCTGAGATAGCATTCATAAAGGCAAAAACACCAATTTCTAAGATGAATGAATTGGGTGACTTATTAGGTGTTTTCTTTGCTGGGTCGGTACTTTTGGGGTTTCCCCTGTACGTGGGTGTGATCCTTAAAGGTATTCATTTGCAGTGAACAATTTCTAACAAATATCACATTTCTGAAGGTACTTACCACAATGGAGCAACGTTTCCCTCTAGAGAAGTCTCTTGGTTGAGACATTGCGGACATAAAAACTGAAAATTTGATGCATCCAGGACGTTCCCCACCGCAGTCTTCCCTGCACCATCTTGTTCTTGGCCACCACAAGATATAGTTGGATCTTGCAATGGGTTAGCCAAATGAGAAAAAAGGTCCAGCCATTTCCTGAGCAATATTCTATGGTGACTTCTGCAGAGGTTTCAGATTTGGAACGAGGGATTCGCACAAAAGGACATCCTCAAAGCTCACGTGATGCATGTGCACCTTGTGAAGAGGAGAACGACACATACATGATGTTAGTTCCGAGGCGTTCGAGTGCAAAAGTGACCTCGATGGACACATGACATTGGTGCACGCTCTGAAAAAGAAACACCAATGCCAACACTGCCCCAGAGGTCACAAAAGTGAAGTGAGAGTCAACTGAGAATGCACATGTTGACACACACAAGTGACGGGTGGCTCAAGTGCGAGATATGCTCAAGAGCATTCTCACTTGAGCAAAGCATTAAGAGACGCATTTCGACGCACACTGGTGGAAGACCACACAAGTGTGAGATATGTTTGAAAGGTTGCCGTCACAATCAACTCCTCGAGGGCCATACGTCGACACACACTGGTGAAAGGCCACACAAACATGGGACGTGTCCAAAAGCATCCACTCTCAAACAACACCCTTAAGATCACATTTGTACGTTCCTTTCCCCGTGAACGCACCAACGCCACGTGCCCATCAAAGTCCCTTTTGCATTTGAACGCCGCGGTACAAACATCACGTTTGAGTTTCTTTCCCCCGACAGGTGCCACACGCACCACTTGAGCTAAGAGGGCGACCTTCCGTGCAAATCCCTCCAAACCCTTGCAAATTTGACACCTGTGCAGAAAGTACCCCATGCCACCCTTCCCGGCGCCATCTCGCCCTTGGCCACCATCTGAAAGATAGATAGATAGAGGTCTTTATTTGGGCAAAATTGAGACCAAATGGTCCCTTAGAGTAGGATCATCCAACGGGTTAGCCCTAAGATTAACAGCTTTGCGCAGTTCAAGTTACTTGTTTTATTTACACGCATGTATGTACACCTAAACCATGTATTTGCATCAAAGGAATGAACGCTTTCCCAAAATTTACTGCATTATTATCAGACCAAATGAAACTTCCTGTTATTCCTAAGAAAGTGGAACTCCTTATTTACATCATTACATTTTCACTTTTCCCACTATTTGCCCCACTAAGCAGAGGATATTGAAAAATTCAGTCAGGACATCAGTTTTAAGAAAACACATTTTTGACGCTTGGGCATGAATTAACAACGTGAATGGATGGCAGAGCAGCTGAGGGTACTGGGGGGGGCATTAACCGCAACTGATCCCATGCCCACCCGTCACCAGCTCAGAGCACTATCGACAGAACTTCTGCATCGCGGAACTTTGAAATCATTTCCAAAACACGTATTGCAAAGACGCCTCAGCAGCATTGAAAATTTTAACTAGGAAATTTAGCTCCAGAAAATGGAATCATAGCCACCAACATGAATAATTTGAACTAAATGAATGAAAATTAAGAACACCCTTGTACATAAGGACAGAATCTTGATAGTCTTTAAAACTCAAAATAACAAAAGCTAACACATGACAAAGACACTACACAAATTTCACAATTAATGTCACCAAAGTGAATACAAGGGGCGATGGAATATAAAACTGCTGGGCAAAATAAAAGTATCTGCAATTACACGTTTGTATACATTGACAACATAACCACTGCCACTTCTACATCACCAAAGGGGAAAACAAAAAAGGCCATTGAAAGGGATTAGCAAGAAGCAAAGGTGAAAATGGTGCAGCCATGATCCCTCCTTACCTTGTACCTGCGACACATCACCTCCCAGGCCTCCTCCATCTTGATTAATGTCTACATCACACTCCTTAATTTCCACATCCACACTGAAGGACAAGAACGATTCTTCATCTTCCAAACGCTCCTGCAGGATCAGAGACAAACATTTGACATTTATAATGTAACAATGCAAAATATCCAGCAAACTTACCATCTACGTTCATACTGAGAATTTGAAATTTTACAAAGCAGTACAATTGATATTTAAATTTATAATATCATTTTAAGCATTTGATGTTATGGAAAAATAATTTTTCTCTCTTCAAAAAGCCGCCTACTCGTGAGTTGAACCTTTAAAAACTGGCAACCAAGTTAACAACTGACATAATCAGTGTGACAAAATGTGTAATCCGATCTTTTTAAAAGCAGTGAACAGGGGGTGAGGTATGATAGAGTTCAAGAATGAACAGTAGATTAATCTATGCATTTCCATTGATTTATCATGGTCGATGGAGGTTTTCGCATTCTCCTAGCCATTACTGCAATCAAAAGGGATGTTGAAGACTGCAGTATTTAATGAGGAGAATGTTAGGCAAGCGAGGAAGTTGTGGAAGGATTATGATGGATAGGGGGGCCGGACGGAATGAAGAAAGTATGATGAGACAACGGGAAACTAGTTGTCGAGTAGTATTTCAATCGGAGTTTTGTTTGGAGGCAAGAGAACACAGTGGGAAACACTAAAAACCTCACTAAGTTAAGACAGTATTTCGGCGGTCGTAGCCACCTAGATTAGATGAGGATTTATCAACTGTGGCCACTTGTAATCGTTCACTAAAATTGCATTGCACTTCTGTGCCCTACAAGTATATATTTTTTAACATGGCAACCCTGACAAATCCGTATCTTTTTCGTAATAACTTTTGGCTAAGCACTTCCTTCTCTCAGGATTATGAACACAGTTCATGTAGCGTCGCTGGCGATTGCGTCGTCACCCAACTCTTTCTTGGTCCCACCGTGAAATTAATTCACAGAATACACACGCTACTATTTAAGAGTGGCAGAGGGCCAACAGTCCACAAGGAGGGCATCAGGGCAACTAATCTTAATCATTCCATAGACAAACTTTTTTGTGATTACAAAGGATATCAGTTGCTAATGTCAGTAGATTAAGGAAACTGGGCTTCCAAGGGTTTCGAAACGAAAATTTTTTTATCCATCGCCATTAGTTATTCGAAATTAAAATGTACAATCTCCGTGCTTCCGTGTTTCCCTAAACGAAGAGCGAGTAATTACGCTACACTTCCGATATGCTCGTTTTGAATATGAATATTTTAAAATTGTTTTTCAAGATATTAATCACAACAGATGACGCGAAATATAGTTTTTGGCAAATGATATCTTTGATACTGACATGGTTCAATTTATTGCATAAAACTGACCTCTCCATTGCTTATCCCGTTCTTCGTTTCAAGATTGCACCCTTCTCGGATGAGATTGTAACGCACAAACCAACAATCGGCACACCGATGCTCAATGAGTCGTAATTCCGTCAGATTTTCCGTATATTTAGAAAACACCAACCGGAGAAAACTTGTTGCCACCACTACCTATTAACGGATTTCAAAAACAAGTATTAACAACGAAAATCTCGAAACTCCTCTTCCCCAATTATCACTCGCTATACCTTTACCAAAAACCGTACAAAACTCGTAAAACAATTACGGATTTACTTCAGGGAGGCATCACATCATATGCAATTTAAGGACATCCCACGAACAACTCAGCTTATTTGACCTTCATTAAATCCTCCCTATGTGAATTCCAATTTACTGTTCCCATGGAGAATAATTAGCAATTGTCCAACAAACATTTCTGTTTAAACATAAGCAGCGTCCCAACCGTCTCAACTTAACAGTTTGGCGCAATAATTACTCACATTTACGAAGGACACCATAGAATCCCAGATTAGCATCAGAATGAGGTATGCACGCATTTTTCCCGATTAATCACATATACTGCCACAGCTGAGTAAAGGAAATTCTATATCAGCTTTGAATGAGATCTTTCTGAGCTGATGGAGTATCACAGTTTTCCTAAGAACTTATATTGACATGGAATAAAGCTGACCGTGATTCCACTGCCGAAATCCACCATTTTGAAAAGAGTCCAGTTTCGCTGCACAGCAGGAGGCCGCAATTTCAGTTGCTCCTGCCGGCCCTTGGGTTTTCGGCAAGTGTATCTCAATACGCCATTTTGCGACCCCATAATGCCAAGTGATAGAAGCGGGCCAACGGGCAGAAGACTAATCGCCATGGCGGGAGTTTACAATATATGTTGGTCCTAATAACATTGGTTATTTCTTTGAGAAACTCTTTACTTGTGGAAAAAACGAAGGGCTTTGTTGACGCAAGATGATAAAAGACGGAGGTTTCCTTAGGCAAAATAAATTCGGTGTCTTCCGCATGACTGTTGTTTAATTCTTGTAATAACTTTAATTAATGCAGTAATTCGATATTTGAAATCTAGAGGTAAGAACATATTTCTTTGTTTGACGCTTATTTTTATGACTAAGAACATCGTGTTTGTACCACTGCCTCGTTTGTGTGCTTGTAAAATCTTATTTTGATGTATAAATATTCTTATCGAAGATGCGGGTCGAAAGATTTACAATGGCCTTGGCAACGAAATCAACCTGGAGGAATAACTATGAATTCATGCATGTAATAGCAGCATAAAAATATGACCATATTCTGGTCTATACTGTGCTGATATTCTACCCTAGGTAATCTGGTTTGACAACGAATGTATTAATGTACAAGAACAGTACGCTGCATGTGTTTTAACAAAATATTTCAAAACTAATTTATATTATACACCCTCTTTAAGTCCCTGGTGTGCCTTTTTTGAGTGTTTTACAAGTGTAAGAGAAGAATGTTTTCTTAGCCTTTTGTCTAATATTAAAAAAATTCCATAAAGTTCTCTTGCTTTGAACTAAAAACTTTTGCAAATTTTGGACTAAGGCGAATCACAAGTACTCCCTCTTTCAGGGATTACAAGGTTTCCCCCTTTGCCAAGCACCCGTCTATCGCAAATCAATTAAAACGGATGGACTCAAGTTCTCGCTCATTCACTCAATCAATCGGGTGTGTTCAGAAACGGGGACCTATGCGGATCACCCATATTCACACTCGCTGGGTTTACAACGATTTCTCCTATGGCATTGACACGTCAATGACACACAAAGGACTTATGTAAATGTGAAATCACTCGGGTGTATCAGACCTTCGTGAATCGCACTCACTCCCACTTTCAGGGTTTTCCACGATTCCTCCTCTTCCAGGGACCCGTCAATCGCAGATTACAAACAATAAACAAGGAAATGAGTAGCGGGGCTAGGGTAGTGCCTTGAGTAAACCGGACACGGCGTTTCCCCTGCCAGAAAGGCCTTTCCCGAGTGGAATAAAATATCCCGTAGGTAGGTCTGAATAAATGGGTTGGTGGGTTCATTTTTGCCCTTAAAAAGCAAATCTAGTGTCACTCAAGTTTAGGGTCTCGGCTATTTCGTTTTTCATTGTTTCACGACCGTAGGTACGTTTATCTTAAATTTACATAGTATTCTTATGCGAACAGGGAATACACCCACATTTCAGAAGGTGCATAATACTTATTGTAATATTTCTTAATACAGATGATAAATGATTGATGGCACCTCAGATCCACTCAAAGGCGTCACCACAAGTTTCTAATATTTAAAACAGCAGGACCTCGTCATCGTTCGAAGAATAATGCGAACTTGTCCTTAATACCCGTATCGGGGCCTTCATGAAATATATCGTTTCAGAAGAGCTCAGTAGCATAGCGGCACCATATTCCCAAGAATACTTTTATACCACTCCAATGCTATAATAGCTGTTACATCTTTAAATTTATTGCTATTTTTCAAGGTTGATATCTTATTTATAGCCCTTGTAAATCCTTTGAACGGAAGTTTCGAAAAGAATATACGGATTATTAAAGTTTTGATGCGTTCTTTCTAAGTTAATGTAAGTTTTAAGAATGCCTGTGAGCAGCTCAAATAAAATATTACGTCATCAACAAAAAGGCTGATTCCGATTTCCCTTTACTCAGTTATGGGATTAGATATGATTCATTACGAGAAATAACTTTGTACCCTCTTAAAGATAATTCCTTTCCATGTATTTCGATATCAGTTGTAATGTTCGAAAAACCACCCAAAGATGGAGAAGGGAAGAAATGAAGAATGGAATGCATGAGTTCAGTTATAAACACTTTGGTGATGTGTTTCAGGAGTGTGTTTATAATTTTTAAATCTACCACAAGTAATATGTGAAAGATGTCACAACATTATTTACGTCAGGTTGCCAAGAAAATCATTGGGCGCTCGTTTATACGCTCAGCATGTGTGATAAAACCGACTTTGAGTTGTGCAGATTATGTTTAAACAGTGGTGGACTGTTGATAAATATTTACGATGAGAATAATAAATTGGAATTCATGTTGGAAAAGACGATAGAAGATTTAATAAATGTTAAAGTAAGTTGAGTTGAATGTGTGATGTATTTAGTTCAGTTATGGTTTTGGAGGTCTTCGGTGAAAGTAATCAGTAATTGATTTACGAGTCAGCACACTGTTGGGAAAAAGTATAGTGCTATTTGGGAAAGAGTCTATTTGAGTATTGTGTTGTTAACGTCTATATTTGAAACATGTTAATAGGTTGTAGAGGATACAAACTATCCCTGGTTGGTTTGTTCTACCTGCATGGAGAAGCTTACGGAATTCCGGCTATTTAAGCGTCGATGCACGGAGTGTTTGTTTGTTTTCTACAATCGGATCCAAAAGGGATGTAATCATCCATTGAAAGACTGGATAACCAATCGAGAGGAGGTCAGTTTTATCCATTAAATTGAATGATGCCGGGAGAGACTCTTTTGCTAAAAATGCATATTTCATGCATCTGATTTTATTACAATGCATGAAAATAATTCTCGTATCTCATATCTTTATGATAAATCACAGGCATTTTGAAGTCAGGCGAAAATAGTCTCTCTTCGAGTAAGACAACATTGTAAAGTGTGTTGTTTTCCCTATCTATCCACATCACCTTCTCCACAACCTCATTTAAAAAGCCTCCGATGTACAGATTTATGTTGATAACTCTAGATTATCACACACTCTCACACAGAGAGTTCTACCATCATCATGTTTCAATGACCATGTTTCCGCACTGCATAAAACTACGCTTCAAATCGAAGTTAAATGACCCTTCTTTTCACATCCTTGCCCAATGTCCCTGTCATATCAGTAACCCATATGTAAAAAATAAAACAATTCATACAGCACCATTTCGATTCCCAGGCACGCCGTGGTGGACATATTCAGCTTCATTCGAGCTGTGTGATATTTCGTGTTCTACCAGAATTACCTTGGAAAATATAGGTGGAATAAGGAAACCAACTGGTCCTTTTTATCTCCTGTCTTTGGCGTCATCCTGTAATAATAATAATAATAATAATAATAATACTTTATTCATTTTAAAAATGGTACAACCATATTAAATGTCGTCAATCATAATATTACTTAATATATAAACATAAGTTCTTAAATGTGATGAAGATTGTAACAAAAGAATTCATCCAATGAGTAAAGTGGGTGAGCAAGTAACCAGGTATATACCCTATTCTTGAAACTCTGGATACCATCTGATTTCAACTGAGTAGGCAGATAGTTATACAGTCGTATGTTCATATTGTGAAATGTGTTGTAAGTTGATGACAATCTACAATAAGTAGTATTTAGATTCGATTTACCTCTTGTGGAATAGTTATGGAGGTTGGATCTTAATTGGTAAGTTTCTAGATTAACTTTCACATGAATCAGAGCCTTAAAGATATACAAACAAAATACAGTCATGATTCTATACCTAATAAAAAAAGGTTTGCAGGAATCACGTGGTGGTATATTAGCAAGAGAGCGAATAGCTCTCTTTTGCAGTAGCAAAATTTGTTTAACATGAGGGGAATGACCCCATAACTCAACACCATAATTCAAATGACATTGAAAGAAGGCATGGTAAAGTGTTAAACGATACTCATTTGAAATGATAAAGTTGAGCTTTCTTAACATATAAACAGCTTTACTAAGTTTATTACAGGTCTGACTGATGTGAGTCTCCCAATTAAGTTTTGTATCAATATAAATTCCTAGTATTTTAGCAGTTTCAATATTAGTTGTTTTTGATTTAAGACTGCACACAATATGCTGAGTTTTGTTAGTATTTAATTGTAAATGATTAACATCAAACCATTCCTTAGCCTGTTTTTGGGTAGCGCTAGATCGTAACTTTGCATCTTCTGGATGTTGACACTTTTGCACAAAAGTAGTGTCATCAGCATATACAACAGATCTAGGTTTCATATTACAGGGCAAATCATTAATCATGATAATGAAAAGTACTGGGCCAAGCACAGAGCCCTGTGGTACACCACATTTTACTTTAAGAGCTGCAGACCGACAGCCATCAAGTTCAACCAATTGGTGGCGATCATCCAAATATGACTTCATTAGTTTCAGTGCAACTCCCTTAATACCATAATATTCTAGCTTTGTTAGTAATATTGAATGATTAACACAGTCGAAGGCCTTACTAAGATCACATAGTGTCACTGAGACTGATTCCTTTTCTTCAAATGCATTAATGACATAATTAACTATGGACTCTACTGCCAAAATTGTAGATTTCCCAGGGATAGGATCATTTGGTGATAACCCTTTTGAGTTTGATACCTGGGCACACCTCTGACATGGTCACCCTCTGATATGCACTCAAGCTGTGTAATTCTTCACAGGGTATTTCTCTGGGAAGCCGTAGGTGGCTCAGGGAAAGGAGATGCCCACCTCTCTTTGTTAATACCTTGATATTGAGAGAATTCCACATTATGCCGAATAGGGCTTAGTATTGGGTGAACTCTACCATCACCTACCAAACCGACCTTTTGGTTGATTCCTGTGTTTATGGTTTATTAGGAGGAGAGTGATGTCCCAAGCCATGACAACAAGGGTGCAGACAGGACTGGAGATGAGTTGGTTGATGGTACATCGGGCAAAGTGTGGGCATACAGTAGTCCTGCGGAGGATCATTCGGTGCAAAAAGCAGCGGTTCAGATGGAGGACACTCATTCAACAGGCATTCCGGTGAATTGGATGGCTTGTAATAATAACTGTGGAGTGGAGATTCAGGTTAGTAAATTAAACAATTATGCATTCTAGTCATAGATGATAACAATTCCAAAATTTGGTTATTATGGTGTGTTAAATGTGTGAGCTTTTTTCTTCTTAGGCAGAGTTAAGAAATGCAACATTGATCCATGTCTGTGTCCATGACAAAACGTGAACTAAAATAATAGATCGCCATACAATAATCTATATTCCCTTTTACGAATGGTAGATGCAAGGAATTTAATTGATGTCAGCCATAAGTGATATTGTTTTTGTGAAATGAGCGTCTCCCAAATGGTTCTCATGCCAGAATTATGTGAAAATGATTTGCGCTAAGGAATTTTAACCCTGATGCTTTTATTTTGAAATGTTGACCCTCTACCATGATGAAATAATAATGTGTGTATGTTTTACATTAGTTTCCTGGTGGGATCAAGAAAGAGTTGGGTGATGATGGAATCACAAATGACACTATTGACAGGAGGGCTGTGGACGTCCAAGATGACATGATCATTGTCAAAGAGGAGGTTGCCACTGTCAGTGGATGCTCTGCTGCTCTGGATATTGATACTGGCTCAACAATTGTACCGTCAATTCAGAAAGGAGAAAGCCAATGGTCGGGCAATCTAGATTCAGGGAATTTGGTTAGTATACATATTCATGTCCTGATGATAACTAGCCATTTGCACACTGAATTTAGTGTCACTCAGAGTAAAACTTTGGTAAACGGTGTCCTGAATATCAATACTTCAAATTAGTCTGTTAAAACATTTCTTCCTGCACTAATTTACATATAAGTAATTTCCTTTGGTGATGCTGCCTACTCATGGCATGGCCTTATTTGATTTCAATTACTTCAATGCCCTTTCTAACTCATTGAGTGAGTGTAAATCTGCTTTTGACTCTACCATTGCAGTGAATGAAATTAGGTTTCCATAATTAATATAATCAAAATGAAATCAGGAGGGTAATGAAATCAGTTATGTAATTGTTTGTTAACATTTGTTTAAGCAACCAACCAAATTTTATATTTTCCTTGGGATTGAATGGAAAGATATACGCTTAAATGATCAGAATGAAAATATTGCCATGCATTGACCAGTATTCATTATCAATTTTCATAAATGAAAAGGAAATTGGTGGTAAACTCTGATGTGGGAATTCCAAGGAAGGACTCTTTATGAAAATTAAAAATGATATAAGGGTGACCTTTCTTCAGGAAATAAGGAAAACATCATGGTGTAAAAACCAATTGATGTGAGTAGGTAATAGTTAAGGGTAAAGGACTGCAGTTCCTATTCTTCTGATTGCATAAATCGGTAGGAGAACATAAAAACCTTCGTCATCGGTGAGAATTCTATGGAAATGCATGGATAATAGTAAGAAACCGAAGTCAGTTTGGAAATATTAAAAACATTGAATTTACAAGTCGGAGCAAAGTTAAACACTGCAAAGCTGTTAGGTATACTTTCAGGTGATGTGTATGTAAGATGTAGTTTGAGTGTTTGCATGTGTGGGGTGTAAGTATTCTTGCATGAATGTATGCCAGGTTTTTTTGTGGACGAATGAATTTGTGGGTTTTGCATGCGGTTTTTTTTCTAAACTACGGGTGGTGTCCTAACACCCCCCAAGCCACACGCCCTTGCGGCGGCTTGCGTGGTAATAAGTAGATGTATATGTGGATTTATTTTTTGTGCTTAAAATCATTCAAACCTAATATTATCCTGCCATCAATGGCAAGACAATAATTGTAACAGTTGCTGTTCGAGGGTTCACTTCATGAGGAGAATGTTTTTTGATGGTAGTCATCAATTTTTCACAATCAAGTTAGTTGTAAATTATTATTTTAGCTTTTAAAATGAATAGTACATTATTATACATTTTCATATTCAACGTAAGAACATTGGTGGGGCATTTGCTGAATGTTTGGCACGGATATGCTCGTTGTCTGCAATGTTTGTCTTTGATCTCGCTGCAGGGTCCTGTAGATGGAGAATTCTGCCCTTCCTTTAATGTGGATGTGGAAATTAAGGAAGAGTGTGACGTTGACATTCCTCTGGAGGGAGGAGGCCCGAGAGGTGATGGGTCCCTGGGACAAGGTAAGGGGGGGCTCTGGAATCTGCTGAGTTTTCACTTTTGCATCCAGCAAATCCCTGTCACTGCTTTCAGTATTTCTCCTTCGGTGATTTGGAACTGTCGGTTATTGTGCCACCAGTATATGCAATAATGAAGTTGCAAGTACATTTTTCTTTGGTTTCGAAGTTTCATACGGTATCACATTGGCTGTAATTGAACTCACTTTTGCGAGCATTGATTGTGATATATGGCCAATTTCTTTGTCATGGCACCATAGGTGAGCATGCAATTTATGCAGATGCATGACAACCTTCTTTCCCCTGATGAAGGTTGTCTTGTCACTGAAAATTTGGAATCTCTGCAAGTGTTCTATTAGCATGTTTTTTTTAATGTTTTTGTTGGCTGACGTCATCTCGCTCCTTTGTTTGAATTGAACATACATAATAAGGGTTAACCCTTTGCGTGATCCAACTGTTCCAGGTGGTGGCCAAGGGCAAGAAGGTCCAGGGGAAGATGGCGTGGGGAATTTGCCGGAGAGGTTTAAAATTTGCAATGAGGGATTTGCGCAAGAGGACGTCCTCGATGCTCATGTGAGGCGTGTCCACCCTGTGAAGAAGATGCAACAAATAAGATGTGACGTTTGCTCCGAGGTGTTTGAGGGTAAGAGTGATCTGGATGGACATGTGGCATCGGTGCATGGTGTGAAAAAGAAACACCAATGCCAGCAGTGTCCCAAAGGTTTCCAATGTGAGAGAGATCTAGGAAGGCACATGCTGACGCATGGAGGTGAGAAGCAGCACAAGTGTGAGATTTGCTCGAGAGGATTCTCACAAAAGAAAAACCTTAAGAGGCATATGCTGCTACATAATGGCAAGTGGCTGCACAAATGCGAGATATGTTCAAAAGGTTTCCATCACAAGCAACACCTCGAGGGTCACATGTTGACGCACACTGGGGAAAGGCCACACAAATGTGATGTATGTGAGAAGGCGTTCACACTCAAGCAGCACCTCAAAGATCACATGGTTATTCACAGCGGGGAGAAACCCCACAAGTGCGAGTTGTGTCCAAAGGCATTCACACTGAAGCAACAGCTAAAAGAGCACATGTTGATACATAGTGGTACAAGGTCCCACAAGTGCGAGGTATGTTCCAAGGCGTTCACACATAAGCAACACCTTGAGAGGCACATGCTTATACATACGGGTGAAAGGCCCCACGTTTGTGGGATATGTTCGAAAAGTTTCACTCGCAAGGAACACCTTGAGGGTCACATGGTAACTCATGCTGTTGAAAGGTCACACAATGTGAAAAATGTTGAAAGGCATTCACTCTCAAGCAACACCTCAAGGAGCACGTTTTGAATCGCAAACGGCTCATTGGGTCTCAGGGAACCAGGGCCGCTGGGGAGTCATCAGTCTGTGCTTGGCAGATCATCGAGCTGTCCATATGGTGACAATTAAGTTAGTTTCTGTTGTCCTTGTTTTTACTGTTTGTAAAAATGAAAATTGACGAAATCACAGAGCTTCAAATCAACATTTTGTTTTTGGTTGAAGTCCGGTAAAAGTTTTCAAGAAATTACTGAAATGTTGACAACTGTTTATGGTGATGATGCTGTGAAGGAAACATTTGTTTTCAAGTGGATTAAGCATTTATAAAGATGGCTGACAAGACGCCACTGATGATGGAAGGTCGAGAAGACCTTCAAACACTTGTGTTGACGACAACATTGATCGTGTGCGGTCCCTTGTCCTCACCGATCGTCAAAAAACTGTCCGAATGATAGCTGATGAACTGAATTTTTGAAAATCAACAGTGCACACTATTTTAACCGAACATGATGGATGAATCCTTCACCATAACAATGCACCTACACATTCAGCATTGATTGGTTGCTAGCTTTTGGCAAAAAATTCAACCACCACCCCCTCCTTTGCAACTTTTTCCTTTTCTCATAATGCAAAAATGTGATGAGGGGACATCACTGGGTAGATGTGGGCACAATAAAGCAAGAAACAATGAGACAATTAAAAAGCCTAACTGCTGAGGACTTCCAAGGGTGCTTTAAACAGTGAAAAAGATGATGATCCAATCTTCAATCTTCTTGTAAGTGCGTAGCAGGCAATGAAGAGTATTTTGAAGGGAACAAAATTGATGTAGACTAAATTTTGCAAAATAAAGTTTTTATGTCCTTAGTTCAGGTATTTATTGGACAATCCTTTTATATATTTGTATGTACACAGAATAATCATTTGTCAATCACTTAACAAGCAATTCTACGATAGCAATGAAGATTATCATACTTATAATACCAGAGCCTCTTAAAACCTGCACTAATCATTTATAAGAACTAAAAATGCAGCACTTGGGTCTAAAAATATGAGCCACATTCTTTTTAATAAGTTACCTGACCGTCTAAGGAATCTCAATTAAATAGCACTATTTAAAAACAACTGGGAATAACTGTTTAAGCATTTGTTCTACTCTGTTGATGAATATCTGTAACTATAATTTGCAGCTGTATATGTTCTTTAACATATCCTTTATTTGTACAACAAACTCATGGACAAAAATAATTAAGGTGGTCTCTGAGCTACCAAGAGAAAAACTTATACGTTTGTAGGTCGTTTGAATGACTTTTATCACTCCCAGCTGTAAATCTTACTTTCCATAGCATGGTCGCACCAATTTCTAATGCCTATAAATCATTATTTTTGTATACATGCTCTGATGTTGAATTGCTCCAGGTATATCATCCATAAACCAGGCAACAAGTTCACCTCAGGCTTAATCAACATCCCAATCTTAATTATAAAAAAATCTTTCCTGGCAATTGAACAGCTTTTACTTACAGTAAGTGTTTCAAATTACACATGAATTTGAATAGGCCAACTGTCTACATACTACAATAGTACAACTGTCAAAACTCACTTCCCATGGCATTAGAGGGGTATCCTTTCATTAGATCAAGTCATATTTAAGTGATGGATAACCATGTGATTCCCTATACAAAATTGGGACGATATATGTATCACCTCCTAAACTGATCAAATCCGGTGTCCTGGGACTAGTTCTTTTCCTTTTATTCATTCATGACCGCCTGGGTAGACTAAATCCCTTGCCTGGCATACTTCCAGGGCTCTATGCTGACCGTTGTTTACCATTGTTTTAGAGTCAGCCCCTTCTACCAATGACCTGCTATCTAAGTCAATCCATGCTACACTTCTGCTAGATGAGTAGGGCAAACAAAACTCCCTCTCCATCAGTGTGGATAAACCAAGCTTAGTTCACAAACAAAAATAAGCCAAGAGCAGCTGTTTATTGACTTAGACGTGTCCTTTTTCTGTACAACAAACCCTTGGACCATAATAAATTGATTTGGTTCAAGAAAACTAATGGATGGCTAATTGTGCTCAGGGAATTAATACGTGCAATCACCAAATTCCCTGAATCTACATTGTCTGACCATTGACTTACCCCTTCCTGGATTGATGGTACAATGGATGAACCGGTATCAATTTCCAGAGCAGCAGAGCATCCACTGACTGTGGCAACCTCCTCTTTGACAATGATCATGTCATCTTGGATGTCCATTGTCCCTGCTGTCGATAACATCATTTGTGATTCCATCATCACCCAACTCTTTCTTGATCGCACCAGGAAACTAATGTAAAACATACACACATTATTATTTCATCATGGTAGAGGGTCAACATTTCAAAATAAAAGCATCAGGGTTAAAATTCCTTAGCGCAAATCATTTTCACATAATTCTGGCATGAGAACCATTTGGGAGACGCTCATTTCACAAAAACAATATCAGTTATGGCTGACATCAATTAAATTCCTTGCATCTACCATTCGTAAAAGGGAATATAGATTATTGTATGGCAATCTATTATTTTAGTTCACGTTTTGTCATGGACACAGACATGGATCAATGTTGCATTTCTTAACCGATAGATAGATAGTTTTATTCGCCATAGAACAATACATAATTGCATGGGCTTCGTCAAAAATTCAATTACATCAATTGTATACAGGTTCTTAGGAATAATAATGTACATGACATATATGAGTATTAAGGATTTAAAAAAGTTGAATTTCCTACATTGGCTCTTTCTGTGTACTGTTGGACGCTATAAAAAACATTATGTAAAAAGAAATGTTTTAACATTTTTTTGAATTTATTTTCTTGGGGGAGTATTCGTTTTAACTCTTCAGGAAGCCGATTAAACAGTAGTCTTCCTGAAACTTCTGGGGTTTTTTTTAGTACTGCTACTCGGCAATGGCCATTATGAAGATTTTCCTTGCCCCTGGTGTCGTACTTGTGAACGTCCCTATTTCTGATCAGTGAAGGTGTTTTCGTGCAGGCATACAATATCACATTATACATATATATACTGGGAATGGTCATGATTTTGTGACATTTGAAATACTCCCTGCAGGATTTTCTTGCATTTAGTTTAAATATAACCCTTAACGCACGTTTTTGAAGTGTGAGTATTCTATTGATGTTTCCATGTGCTGAACTCCCCCAGCAGACAATGCCATATCGAGCTATGGACTCAAATATACCATGATATACTAGGATTAATACTTCTGTATTACAATAGTTGGCAAGATTTTTTAAAAGGAATAGGGCTGAACATAATTTTTTACTACATTTTTCCATTTGAAACCTCCAGCTTAACTTGTTGTCTATTTCTAAACCCAATAAAGTGGTATGTTCTAACTCAGAGATCAATTGGTTTTCTATTTCTACAGAAATATTTGACTGAAGGTCTCTATTACTAAATACCAAGTAAACTGTTTTTCTTGCATTTAGTTGTAAATTATTTACATGCAGCCATTGAGCGACTGAATTCGCCATAGCATACATGTCTATTTCTAATTGAGATGATTTAGTATGACCTGCTATTAGACTTATGTCATCTGCATAGAGCACCACGTTATTATTCTCTGGAGAGATTATAGCTTTTTCAATGTCGTTCACATACACCAGGAAAAGTAAAGGCCCTAATACAGAACCTTGTGGAACACCATATTTAATAGTTTTCATTTTTGATTTGTAGGTAGCACCATTTTTTCCAACAATTACTACATACTGTTTCCTATTTTCCAAAAAAGATGTAAGCCAATGATGAGCTACTCCCCTGATACCATAATGTTCTAGTTTAGTTAAAAGAATGCTAGATTTTACAGAATCAAAGGCTTTTGATAGATCCATGTTAACCCCTATAACATGCTTTTTATCACTTAAAGCTTGGGCAATTTTAGTGACATAATCACTGCATGCAGTTTCTACACTTTTATTTTTTGTGAAGCCATGCTGTGACTGAGAAAGAACTTTATTTTTTATGAGGAATTTTAATAGTCTTTCTTCCATCAATTTTTCAAGTATTTTTGAAATACATGAAATTAGTGAGATTGGCCTGTAATTATTCAGTTGGTCTTTGGCTCCCTTTTTGTGTAGTGCTCTGCTACTGCAACTCTGCCTAAGAAGAAAAAAGCTCACACATTTAACATACCATAATAACCAAATTTAGGAATTGTTATCATCTATGACTAGAATGCATAATTGTTTAATTTACTAACCTGAAGCTCCACTCTACGGTTATTATTACAACCCATCCCATTCAACGGAATGCCCAGTGAATGAGTGTCCTCCATCTGAGCCATTGCCGTTTGCACCGAATGATCAATATCTTCCACAGGACTACTGTATGCCCACACTTTGCCCGACGTATCATCAAACAACTCATCTCCAGTCCTGTCTGCACCCTTGTTGTCATGGCTTGGGACATCACTCTCCTCCTTATAAACCGTAAATACAGCAATCAACCAGAAGATCGGTTTGGGAAGTGACGGTAGAGTTCACCCAATACTAAGTGTGGAATTATCTCATTAGCAAGGTCTTAATAAAGAAAGGAGGGCATCTCCTTTCCCACCTATGGATTTCCACGGAAACATCTGGTACCCTGTTAAGAATTACACGGCTCGGGTCAATGGCAGAGAGTGTCCATTGATGTGTTCCGGTAATCGAACCCTTCCCTTCTGGTCATTAGTGTTAAAAGGTCACAGAAATAATGATGTTGAATGAATTGTAATATGACAGATATGACAGTAACAATGTTAAGAAAAGGCTCGTGATATCTACGTCTGGAGTTCCCCAGGCCAGTGTCCTTGGACCATATCTTTTCAATTTATTCATTGATGATCTTCCTTCCCTGTTCCTTTTTTCCAAGTCCACACCCTTCTATATGCAGATGATTGCAAGATTTACAAGCAAATTAATAATACTTCTGACAGTATTCACCTTCAACTTGCCTTATATCAAATTTCCCTGTGGCGCAATACCTGGAAGCTTAACTTAAATCCTGGAAAATGAAGCATCATTGCTCTTGCTCTGAAAAAATAACCCCTGGCATCCAAATACACCATTAAGTCAACTCCCTTGTACAGAGTAACAACTATGAAAGATTTAGGCGTTTTAACGCTTAGTGCCTTAGTAGTTTTCCAAGACTCAAAGGTTATCTTGGTGGATCTCAACTCAAAGGTTTGGTTGGTGGATTATGGATAAGGGTACATGTGCAAGCTTCTTTGATAGCACTAAGGGTCCCATAGTGGTGCCCTTTCAGAGGGGATTTCACTTTTATAGGGAATAGGAAATAATCTGCTTGTGCCAAATTGGGACTGTAATGGGGTTGGGGAATCTTCAGGATGACATTGCCAAATGTCTTCGCAATCAGACACTCGACGTCCCTACCAAGACCTTCAGGGCGAGTTCATCTCGGATCCTTTGTATTTGCCAAATTTTCAGCGATAATGGTGTCCATCGTCAACTACATAATGCCAACACGATCTGCGATCATGCTCACACTTAACCAATGGTCTGAATTCAGCACTTCACACGCATGTCTGGAAAAAATTGTCGTCAATGCTTAATATGCACACCTTGTCAAAAATTTGATTGGTTGATTAAACAAATTCTTACTTCCAATTAGATAAGCCACGTCAATACTCTGCTAGTTGAATTTTGATAAACATAATTATGAATGCCTGGTTCCAATGATTCCAACGGTTGATTCAAATGTAGATCTACACTTTCTCAATGGGGAGTAAGAAAGGGCATTTATTGAATAGAAATCAAATAAGCCTGCAACTGGAGTACATAACGTTCCCGTATGGAAATACTTGAAGGTATAGGAATACATGGCAGTAAGATAAAATTTCATGGACTAATTTATGGTATTGATATTTGGGAAGAATTTTGCCAATGTTTTCTGAGAATGACAATGAAATCAATGTGCAAATGACTAATTATGATCAAGACATGAGTATGTACACTCACCAAATTCCCTGAATCTTCATTGTCTGAATGCATTGATCCCAACATTGATGAAGGGGTATCAATTTCCAGAGCAGCAGAACATCCATTAGCATGATCAACCTCCTCTTTGACAACGACAATGATGTCATCTTGGACATCCACAGTCCTCCTGTCAATAGCTTCACTGGTGATTGCATCATCATCAAACTCTTTTTTGATCACACTGGGAAAGTAATGCAGAGCATGTTACTATTTACATGTTACTATTTAATAATGGCAGATTGTGAAAATATTAAAATGAAAGCATCAGGGTAACAAATCCTTTGGGTAAAACGTTTTCACATATTTATGGCAGGATTTGGGAGTAACTCATTCTGCAAAGCCAATAATACTAATGGCCAATGGTTATTAAATTGCTTGCACCTACCATTCATAAAAGGGAATACAGATTATTTATATGGTGGTCTACCATTTTAGTTCAAGTTTTGGTATTGGATGCCCTACAAGGGACGCTGTTGCATTTCTTAAACCTGCTAATGAAGAAAAAACCTCACATGGTTAACGCACTATAATAACAAAATTTGGCTAATGGAATTAGCAAGACTGCAATGCATTATTTCTTGATTAACTTAACTAAATTTCCATTTCAATTTCATGGCCATCCAAGTTACCAAAGTGCCCCCTGTTTAGACCAAACTTCAACATATTCCACGGGATTAACAGACACAATCACTGCCTGACGATCAACCAATTCCTCTCCAGACCTCTCTGAACCCTTTTCATTATGGCTCGAGACATCACTCTCCTCTTTACAAACCACACAGTAATAAAATGAAATGAAAACTCCTATAGCCGTAATAAGTTGGCACAACTCGTCCCACAGTGAAAACAAAAATATTTGTTGCCTTGGTTTGTAGGAAAAGCAATCCCATGAGAGTGACCAACCACAACCTCTCAACCAGAACACCCTTCTGTAGTAGTTTGCGGGGATGTTACTTCCTTGACATCGACCAGCTACAGACACACACTCAAACCCAATTGTGATCATTCACAGAGTCAAATGGACTCCGTTGAGGATAACAGGGTTTATGAACAGATAAACAATATCGGTGACTATTTACAGGAATAAATTCCATGCCAGGGGCAAAGACAGATTTACCCCACTCACAACCACTCAGGAAAACAATCACTCACGCATTCAGAAGGGCCTCACTACTGGGAGAACATTGCTGTAACTGAACAAAGTTAGCAAAAAACAGGGAAAGACAAGTGTGTGTGTTTCGGATATGCATATTTAGGCTACAATGTAGCCCTCTTCAGCGAACTGAAGGAAAAATGCACTTGCAACCAGGTGAAAAAAAAGTTGTAAAAAAATCTATGAACTTTCGTCTCAACATTTTGTTGCAAGTCCTCAAAATTAACATGCACGGACGAAGCTGAACATGTCGAGAGAGGCGTGCCCAGGAATTGAAACCAGGCTACACATCTAGTATCTGCTTCTTATACGTCCTATGAACTGCTAGTATTTGGTCAATCATATGATCCAAACCCTCTCAATGTTCATATTTGGATGAGTGAATGTGAACTGTTCAAACCTCAACTTCAAATATAGGCCTATGTAGACTGGGTTGACAAATGAAAAAAGACATATACAAGCACTCCATTCAGGTTCTGTAACACATTCTTCCCTCTAAAGATATCATTCATACTCGTCCATTTTCGACCTTTAAATACCTTCAATAAAAGTGTTATTCTTCTTTCAAAATATAATATTGGGTAAGTGAAGGCCATGAAGGAAGAGGTAATCTGGCATTAGATTTGTATCAAATGTTAAAGTTGTTCGCCTGTCTTAACCATACTACAACGATAGTAAAATTTCCAACTCATTCATTCTAAAACCATTTCTGTACCCAAGTCTCTTCATAAGTTTTATCATTCATGATAGTAAGTGAAGGAAACTGCAAGGTTTCATGCGAAAGAAATTGATGCATCTCGCGATAACTTATCCAAGAAATTTAAATTTAGAATCTTTGTACTTCAAAAAGTGAGTATATCTGCTGAACTGCCAGTGCTCCAATCTCCTTCTGCCAAAATATAGTCATTAATTTTCTAGTGTACGGAATACTATATATAAACCCAAGTATTGATTCATTTCACCAAAGAGCTGCAATAAACAAGAAAAAAGGTCATCACCAGTACAACTCAACCTACTTTGACATCTATTAAATCTTCTATTGTCTTTTCCAACATGATTCCCAACGTATTGTTCTCATCGAAAATATTTACCAGCACTCCCCCACTGTTTAAGCACAATCTGCAGAGCTCAAAATTTGTTTGATCACACATTTTGAACATTATTAAGTGCCTTGAATGATTTCCTGGACAACTTATCATGAATTCTTGGTGACATCATTCGTATATTAGGTGAAGTAGTATTAAAAAAATATTAACACGGCCCTATCACACACCACATGCAAATTCACATCTGGGCTCATGCATTTTATTCTTCTTCTGTTCCCTTTATTTGAATAGATCTTTGAACATTGCAGATTATGGTGGAGGCCAACTTAAAGTAGCCCATACCCATAAGACAACAGGAGGTCACAAATTTGGGCATCTATTTCGGCCACCGGATTCAGGACACAAGAAATGTTTCCCTTTAAAGCCATATTGCAACACCATAATCCCAAGTGGTAGAAGCGTCATAATAGCTGTTTATTTATTTAATTAACTCTTTACTTGTTGCCAGGAGGGATTTGAAGGTGCCGCTCTTAGGCAAGGGAATTTTGGTGTTATCTGCAGGAATTTCGTTTAATTCTTCTAATAACTTAATGTTATCAAGTGTGTGCTTTCACGAGGAGGGAGTTGATGACAGGGACTTTAAGTAAGGATGTTAAGAAAAGACTTGTAAAAACTTTGATATGGAGCGTAGCGGAATGATATGTACGGTGAAAAACTTTGATATGTACGGTGCGGAAACGTGGTCATTGAAGCAGGAGGATAGATGTAGACTAAAGGCTTTTGAAATGTGGGTGTGGAGAAGAATGGAGAAGGTGAAATGGACAGAGAAGAAAACAAATGAGGAAGTACTTGGTATGGTGGGCGAAGAGAGGGGTTTGTTGGGAGCAATCCTATGGAGGCAGGAAAAGTGGATGAAGGGGGTGTTGACGGGCAGTGGGATGTTGAAGACTGTGATAGAGGGTAGAATGTTGGGCAAAAGAGGAAAGGGAAGGAACAGGATAGGGATGTTGGACGGGATGA
Source organism: Hetaerina americana (assembly GCF_022747635.1). Classification (NCBI taxonomy): domain Eukaryota; kingdom Metazoa; phylum Arthropoda; class Insecta; order Odonata; family Calopterygidae; genus Hetaerina; species Hetaerina americana. The sequence goes on from NW_027287117.1 coordinate 726,976, forward strand.
AGGGAGGAAGAAAGTACTCAGAGATGAAGAGGGACCATATTTCAGCATTTCATTGACAACTTGAATCATTCAACCCCGTTTCAACAATGTTCTAACATTCCATGTTACCAATTTCCATGTATTCGTTATCCTTGTTTCTTTGCCGGGTTGATATCTTGAAAATCCATCCTTATCTATCCAAGGTGCGTTTAGAGGTTTTTTAGCAAGCGAATTTTTAAAGGGTAGAGTTGCTAGCCCTACGCCTAACCCCCGAATTGGAGGGCCAAGATTTATATTCAGAGTTTACTCCCTTGGAAAGGCTTGTTTCTCTACACATGAAGAGCCCTCCCTACCCTATCAGGTGAGCCACACTTAGTCTGGCAGTTCAGTCAAGACCTGTCCAGCAAGGGAGGCCTACCAGTAGCTATGTAGCCGCTGGCATAGCTCTTGACATCCTTACCGCACACGAGATGTCCGGCCATAGTGCCTCCCTGTGTAGTCACTGCCTGGCACTGAAAGTGTCTTCTAAGGCGGTGCCTCGGTGGGAGGTTGTCCTGCCATTAATGGAGACAATAATTGTAACAGTTGATGTTCGAGGGTTCAATTCAGATTTTTTGAAGGTAGTAATTAACTTTTCTCAATTAAATTAATGCTTATATTATTATTTTAGAATATAATATGAATAGTGCATCACTATACATTTTCATATTCAAAATAAGAACATTGGTGGGGCATTCACGGAATGTTTTGCATGGATATGCTGTTTGTATGTTATGTTTGTCTTTGTTCTTACAGGTTACTTCTGAAGATAGAGAATTCTGCCCTTCCTTTAATGTGGATGTGGAAATTAAGGAAGAGTATGACATTGACATTCCTCTGGAGGAAGGAGGCCCGAGAGGTGATGGGTCCCTGGGACAAGGTAAGGGGGGGCTCTGGAATCTGCTGAGTTTTCAGTTTTGCATCCTGCAAATCCCTGTCACTGCTCTCAGTATTTCTCCTTGGGTGATGTAGAACTGTCGGTTATTGTGCCATCAGTATATGCAATAATTAAGTTGCAAGAATATTTTTCTTTGGTTTCTAAGTTTTATATGGTATCACACCGGCTGTGACTAAACTCACTGTTAATTGTGATAAATGGGCACTCACTTTGTCATGCTGTCATCGGTGAGCATGCAATTTATGCAGATTTCTTGGACAAATGTGTTTTGATTGAGGAGTGCTCTGAATGACTTTTTGCTGCCTCCTTATGATTTCTCCCGGTAGTCTCCTCTCCTCTTTCAACTCTCTATTACCGTGTTTATGTAACTCGTAGTGTATTTGCCTTTCTGTCAACTTAACATTTCCCAAACCTACATTTCAAAAGTATCCAATCTAAACCTATCATCTTGTTCAATGACCAAGTTTACAGTCTCGATAAAATGAATATTGTAATATATTTTAACCAAAAATTTACGAAAAGGCTTAATTTTTGATGTCGCATGCTTTAATTTTGTGTGTGTGTTTGTGAAATAGGTCTATAGTAATTAATGCTTTGTGTATCATCTCCTTGAAATTTTGGGATGACTTTGGCTGCCTTTAGCCTATTGAGAAATATGCCTGAAGATAGAGAGTCATTGACAAAATGTGTAATGATTACCGAAGGATTTTCAATTCCTTTCAATAGGGAGTAAGGTAAATTATCATATCCAGCTCAGAGTCCTTCTAACGCATTTCATTAATAATGCTGTCAATTTCTTTGTCATCTGCAGGATGAAGAAAGATTGTTTGAGCATGTTGGGGCATACCCTGTAATAGTGCAATAGGTGTCAGTTGGTGACTTTTATTATTAAGCAGAAGGTTATGGAATAGAGAAAATTTTCATTGAGTAGGTTGGAAATATCATATTGGTTGGTAACAAGAACATTATTGTGAAAAACAGCATCTATAGTTGGCATCTGAAATTGTGAGGAATGAGCAGTCTTTTTAATGAGGCTACAGGAAGATTTAATGTGATTGTCAGGGATTTTAAGATGTAAATGTCATAGTTTAATTTGGTCTTTTGGTCAGTTTCAAGTAGAATATGATGAATGAATTTATTTATGGCAGTTTCAGTTAATTTTCTTTCATGAATCTAAATTGAGAATCAGAGAGAATGTTGAAAATACATTTGTTTCCAAAATATTTTTTTTCTTCTTGGTTGGGATGGGTACTTCTGGGACCACCATCATAATATGAATGTTAGAGAATTTTAAGATGTATATGTCGTAATTTCTTTTGGTCTTTCGTTGCCTAATTATTGTGTCCCTTCCTTATGGGCCTATAGAGAGCCCTCGGTGGCAAAGAATCATTCAATTTCAGATTATGGAAAACTTGTTTTAGAACTGCAGAAGTAGAAGCCTTAGTTTCTTCCGTAACCCACGCACATTTTGTTTTATGGGGGACTGGAGTTTTCACAGGCATCAAAGGGAAACATACATTGAAAAAACACGAGAATGTGTCATGGAAGTTGCTGAATTTACTGTCAAAATTTACATTTGTAAACTCCCACTCCCAGGATTGCTCCTGTAGTAAGCATTGGAAATGCAATGGAGCTGAAAAAGAGTAACACCGCTTCTATTGGATTCCATTATGCAAAGTGCTGGAGTCTCCATTGAAAAGGAACTTAGAAAACAGAGCTGTACAGTCAGAGAGAGAAGTTGTGTTGCCAAGGTTAGACTTTCAAGTGGTACATTGTTAGAGATGTTATCTATGATTGTGGAGGAGGAACTAGTAACCCTGATAGGTTTGCTTATGGCAAGAGGTTAAGTTAAAAGTCATTAGAGTCCACAATAAATGATTCTTCTGAACAGAGAAGGAACCAAAGTCAACAATATGGATCTCTTTTTCAAGACTCCACGTGTGTTCACTAATAATTCGGATAACGCCATTATCTGTGGTGATTTTAAAGACATTCCCCATGTGGTGACCTATATACACTCATAATAGAAACATTTATGTCAGGTGCAGAGCACAAAACTGAAAATCAATCTCCCTGCTCAGGGTGTCACCATGAATATTATGTACGTTAAGGTGATTTTTAACAAAAATCAACTCACCACCATTTCTGTGCTCCAATCTGCAAATTATGAAACCAAGTTGAGCGCATCAATGCGAATAATATCAGGCTGGTGATTGAATGAAAATAGTTCCGGAACATTCATTTTTGAACATATGCACTGGATGTTTAATTGTAAAATCCTTAAGGCAATTTGATTGGTACCACTTCTGTCCACAGCATGTAGTCACATAGTCTCTTGATCAATTCTGGGTTTTATGAATCTATTGAACACACCATGTGGCCACAGGAGAGGATTAATAAGTTTGGGATAATCCATGCTTATCTCAAAGGCACCGTCACTTCCCTGCCATTAATTCATGCACAACATTGAAATTATTTGTTACATGCTCAATCAGTTTGACTTTAGTGGTATCTTTGGCCTAATGACCGACATACAAGGTCTGTCCAAAATGTATAGCGTATTTTGAAGTTTCCGCAGGTTACTTGATTTTTTTGTGACATTATGTATGGTACTTATGTCTCTCCATTATGCTGAAAAGTTTGCCCATTTTGAATGCTCCATTAATTTTTGACAGCTGTTTTGCTTGGATGTGTTTTGGCTTGTCTTAGATTTTCGCCTGTTCCAAAAAATGGATCAAAGAATCTGTATCAAATTTTGTGTGAAAAACAAAATTAAGTGCCCAGACGGCATTCTGAGTGCTAACTGTGGCATATGGAGAAGCTACCTTGGACCGAACCAACGTTTATCGGTGGTACAAAATGTTCTCAGAGGGCCGAGAAGATGTGAACGACGAAGAGCGACACTGGCTGGACACTGGAGCACATCAACAACGGATGAAAACATTGATGAAGTGAAGAAAAAAGTATTGGCCAATCGTCAAATTACCGTTGGAGAAGTTGCTGAGGACCTAAGCATATCGATTGGCTCGTGTCATTCGATTTTCACCAATCATTTGGGCATGACATGGGTCGTCACGAAATTAATACAAAAATTGCTCAATTTCGACCAAAAAGAGCAACGCTTTATCATTGCTAATGGCTCTGTCCGCAACGCAAATTTGCTCCAAAGGGTCATAGCTAATGACAAATCATGGGTTGATGATTATGACGTGGAAAACTAAAGCTCAGTCATCCCAATGGAAGAAGCTGCAGCACGAGCCAAGACCGAAAAAAGCATGCGGAGTTTGGTCAAATGTGAAAATTTTGCTTGCAGTTTTCTTCGATTGTGCATCCTGAGTTCTTGCCACGTGGTAAAACAGTAAATAAGGAATATTACCTGCAAGTTATGTGCAATTTGCACAAAGCGATCTGCCATAAACGCCCAGATTTGTGGAAGAACAAATATAGGCTTTTGCCCTATGACAATGCCCCTGCTCACACAACGTTGCTTGTGCGCAAAGTTTTTGCCAAAAATAACGCAATGATGATGCCGCAGCCACAGCCCCTTCTTGTTCCCAAAACTGAAGAGGCCCATGATGCTATGCTGCAATAGATGAGATAAAAACTGCATCGAAGAAGGAGCTGAACAAGATCACAAAAAATGATTTTTTGAAGTGCTTCGAGGATTGGAAAAAATGTTAGCACAAGTTAACAATATCTAATGGGGAATACTTTGAAGGGGACAAAATAAATATTCATGAATAAATAAATAATTTTTGAAAAAAAAAAAACAAAAGTCATGATACTTTTTGAACAGACCTCGTACATGTAAGTTATTCTCTTAGCAGCTTTAAGACCACCTGAATTATCACCAATCGACTCACCATATCATATAGTAAGATTTTACATGTTTTCTTTTTCTTCTGCTGTACAGGTGTGAAATTCTTGTAATCGCAGCTTGTTGTACTCTCTTGGTTGTTGGGTACCTAAGCGGCTTCTTGGGTTATTTGTTGACGTATACCATTTTGAGTGTTTTTCAATGTTTTTGTCAGGCTAGGTTGCATGGGGTCCTTCACTTTGATTATGTGTCCCTGGTCTGCTTTGGGCAAAGAGTCTTGACCTTTAGAGTCACTCATTTCCACTTTCAATAGCTTGATGTCAGCATCCAATTTGGCAACTCTGGTGGCGTTGGTTGTGTGGTATAATGAATATCAGCAGAACACGCCAGCTGTGTCCTCAATGTGAAAGCCATTTAATGCTTTAAGCTAATTTATTTTAATCCAGTACATTTCCAATGAAAAAAGACACAGTTGTCTCGTGAAAGGAATTGTTCCGAGGTAGCAAGTTATTTTTTACAGGCTAGTTTACCAATGCCTGATTTGTCACGAATATGTAATAAGATTTATCGAATTAAAGGCACTATGTATTTCGGTGGTCCCAGCGACCTTTGTCAGGGTATGAGGAGTCACCGAAGAGGGACGATAAGGAGAGGAGGGAATATTGGGGGTGGTGCTTGTAAATTAGGGCAGCATGCAAAGGGATACTTTGTACCAATTACCTACACTTTCGCTGAGGGTAGCTGCATTTCTGGGAAGGAGGAGGGAGGGCTTTATGTTCGAATTAGAACATTAAAAACTTGTTTACGAATGCCTGTATAACTGGCTGTTATGTGTTAAAGTATATGCAACCACAAAAACTATGTTAATGTATATTTATTGAATAAATATTTAGTTAACTATATAATTGAATATAAATCATTTCTCCTACCTCCTTTGGATTTCTCCCTACCATCCCCACTCTCCTGCAGTCATAGCATTCAATGTGCACTGCTAAGCCTATCTATCTATGTCTCCTATCATCCTGCTTCAGTGACCATGTTTCTATACCATATCACACTATGAACCGTGTCAAAGGAATGACAATGACTTTTATTAAAATCCTTTCCCCATGTCCCTGTCATCAATTCCCTCCTTGTGAAACCTTTTGCCTAACATAATCCTTCTAAGCCCATAAATCTTTGACCATTTTCATCCAAAACAACTCCTGACGCAAGTCCATTGTTCCACCCACTCAAGTTAATAAAATCCTATTTAAATATTTAACCTGACCCCCCCCCCTGTATTCGAAAAAGTCATCGTTTACATGTTGTTTACCTTTAATCTCATTCCGTCCCTTGGCTGATTGGCAAACTATAACTTAATCGTTAGCAAACTTAAGTGATTTTATGAAATTTATTTATGAAATCCCAGCAGACTTACATTCCCTTCTCCAGTTCTTCCCTTAATGGCTCTTTCATCATTTCCTCCAAATATGCATTGAAGAACACAGGTAATAATGGACAACCTTGCCTTACTCCTCATCCTAAGACTGCCCAATTAGACTCTTCATCCCTTAACTGTCTGATATATGTGGTCTGTGCAAGAAATGCACAAACTGGAACAATCTGGAAGCCATGATACAGACTATAGCCCCGCCCCCTAACGGCACTGGTTGCCTGAGACCCAATATCCATCCGAGGCAGTCTGTTCTTGGTAGATCATCGAGCTTTGCTTATGGTGCCAGTTATGTTAGTTTCTGTTATCCTTGTTTTTACCATTTGTTGACCATGTAAATTGACGAAATCATGGAGCAACAAATCAACATCAAGTTTTTTGTTGAAATGTAGTAAGTTATTACGAAATTACTGACATGTTGACAGCTTAAATAGCTCTTAAATGATAATGCTCTGAAGAAAACATCCTAAGAAGTCATCATCATATGAAGTAACCAACCCAAAGGTCGGTTTGGTAGGTGATGGTAAAGTTCATCCAGTACTAAGCCCTACGGCATGTGAAATCACACATCAGGGTTGCGGGGCCAGTTCCTTTCTCTGCCGGTTATGGTTTCCTAGGAAGACCTGGTTCCCGAAAAATCACATAGCTTGGGGGGAGCTGCAGGTTCCTTGCCCAGGAATCGAACCTGGGCCCTTCCTGTCTGCAGTCCAAGGCTCTTCCCCTTGGACTACTGCCACCCACATATACATATATATTAATACACAGCTGATAGGATATCATTACTAACAGTGTGGCTGATCATAATGATTAGAAAACAAACGGAGCTTAATTAATATTATAGCTCGTTTATGATCATCTCAAGATAACTTACTTATTGTTTCAATGCCCAGGAGAACTGATATTTTGTGGAATCAATTACCCATCAATATTGATAATGTTTTTAGCTTTTGGCTTATTTTTGTTTCGAAAGTATAACTAAGCTTCATTTATTCACATTGAGGGAGAGGGAGTTAGCTTGCACCACTCATCTAGCAAAATTGTGACTCTAAAACATTGGTGTCATCAGCATACAGCATTGGGAGAATGCCAGGCAAGGTATTTAGTCTACCTGGAAGTTTTTTTTTGTCTCCAGCATAACTGTGGAATTTGTATAGCATATTGAAATGAAATAATGGACTTGGTAATTCGACAGACACACTTTCTAATTTCCACAAATGGGTGTGCAATCACAAATTGAACCATTTCATTTTAATACCAGGTAGGTCATTAATGTATAAAAAGGAAAGAACTGATCCCAGGATAGAGCCTTGGGGGACAAGGGATTTGATAAGTTTAAGTAGGTAATAGGTATCTTATCCTATTTTTGCATAGGGAAACACATTGTTGTCTATCACTTAAATATGGCCTGATCCAATCTAAGGATACATCTCTTATGCCAAAGTTATTGAGTTTTGATGATAGTAGGTGATGGTTAACGTGGTCAAAAGACATGGAGAATCCAAAGAAGTGCGCTGCAGATCAGATTGGTTGTCCAGATCGGACAATATTTGATTGACTACTTGATATGAGGCAGTGGAAGAAGCTATTGATTTCCTAAAGCCATGTTGAGAGGTGGATAGTAGATTGTACGAACGTTGAATGTGTATATGATAGTACTTATTCAAACATTGAATGTGTTGTTATTTGTGTTTATCACTCTCCACAGGGTGACTTAAAACTGTTTATACAAAATCTTGATATTTTGCTAGAATATATGTTCAACTGAAAACCTGAGTCACGCATTATATTGACCGGTGACTTCAATTGCAAGTTACCTTACGTCGGCATTAACCAAAAAACTTTCCTTGGGTCATTTAACTTATGACAGTAAAAATCATGCCTCTCGTTTGAACTATTCCTCATCTACTGCATTCGATTTCACAATTTCAAATTTTGATCTCAACAAAGTAAAATCCGAAGTTATCCACTCTGATGTACCTAATCATTATCCCGTAATGACTTATTTCTCCATCAAAACCAAACCTAGAATCATTGCGCGTGACATCAGATGTCATTCCAATCTCAATATTACCACTTTTATTTATCTGCTGAATACAGAAACATGGACTGATGTATATGTTGGCAATGACTTTGAAAGTTTTATTTCTTTTATCAAAGATTTTTGTACTTTTTTAATGTGGTTCAGCTTTAGTTTCCTGCAAAATTTGAAAAAGGAATCCAAAATATCATTAGATTACAGATGAATTTCGATCCCTTTCAACGAACCTCGAGGACTTATTCGTCCAATGTAAGTCTTCTGGTAATAAGGAGCTTGAATACAAATCTCTCAAAAGGTCGTAGCGGACACTTCTCCATACTGCTAAACTGACATACAATAATAACAGATTGTTAAACTGCTCTAACAAGCCTCAGGAGTTTTGGAAGGTTGTTGATGAATCAAAGAAATCATCCGTGTCCCAACTTTATCATATGCCTAACCAAAATATAGCCGTGACAGATTTCAGTAATCAATTTACTACTCTTCCATCACTTGACCTACCTACTAATCACTTGAATTATAAACATATTTTTAATTCATCCACCTTATTATTCTCCTTTCCTTGTTCCATAAAGAAACTTTAAGTTGTTGTTAACAGCTGTGGTAGTAAATAAAATGCAGGCATTGATGAAATACCTAACTTTATCATCAGGCTTTAAACTGATTTACTTTCCTTAGTTGCATCTCGTGAACACTTCTTTTATCAAGGGCATCTTCCCCTCAGCATTGAAAACCTCAAAAGTCATTCCTCTTTTTAAGAGAAAAGGCAGTCCTTTGGATCTCACCTCTATTCGACCCATTGCTATTCAAAATCAATTCTCAAAAATATTTGAAAAATCCTACCGCCAACGGTTGGTTTCTTTTTTAGAACCCTCCATCATATTGACCCCATATCAACATGGCTTTCGAAAGAACAAATCCATCACATCTGCCATATGTGATGCAATTAACCATCTACACAATGCTCTGGATAATAAATCTAATACCTGCGCTTTATTATTTGATTTCACCAATGCCTTTGATCCTGTCAACCGTAATGCACTCTCGGAAAAATTACCTACATAGGATTGGTGTTACAGGCTCACCAAAACACTGGTAGATGTCATATTTACAAGACAGAGTTCAGCATATTCTTATCTATGAAATGGATCGAAATAGACTTCTCCCCATAAAATAATCAATCAAGGTGTTCGATCCTCGGGCCCACACTCTTTCTAATATATATTAACCATCTAGCCAACATATTGAAGATGCAGCCATTCCATTCTATATGCTGATAAAACATCCTTACTTCCTCAGCAACTGCGTCACACTAGCATTCTTGTAACTGAGAAAATTCTTTCGTGGTCTATAAATAATTTCCTCAAAGTAAATACTGATAAATCACAAGTAATACAATTTGCTCAAAAGAACACTCCATCCCAAGGGTTAAAAATACAATCAGAAGGTAATTATTTACCTCAGGTTGAGTCAGTGAAATTTCTTGGTACACTTTAATATTGTCATCTTTGTTGAGATTCTTATATTGATATGCACAAGAATTTAAATCCACTGATTCCTAAACCAGACAATCTGCTTTACTGCCTCATAATATTCTTCTATCACTCTATTATGGCCTGTATTATTCTTTATTATTTAAATGTCATTTTCTTGGGTTCATCCTGACAGGCCCTATCAGTTTTTAAATTTATTAGAATGCACAAGAATGAACCTAAAGACTTTCCTACTGATTCTGACATTCACAATCACTATATTCTAATTACTGTTTCAGGCTTCATTTCGTGGAAGTATTTCATATCCATATAAAGAGTACCAAGTCATTCACAGTACCCGCATTATCAAACAATCTACATGTCAATCTTGTGTGCACAATATGTACCTCCCAAGGGCCTGAGAACATGGAATTATTTCGTACAAGAAAACTTGTACATCTGACATTCTGTTTAGTAAGTCTTAAGAGTAAATTAAGATATTTTTTATGCGAAAGAATGTTGAAAGATATTTTAGAATGAATCAAGTTAGCAAAAAGAACACTTTAAACCTAACAACAGAATGAAACAGCATATGAAGTCTAAAAAACAATGCACAAAAAAATATAAACATTGGAAGTAATCCAAAGCATTTCTACAAGGTTGGTACAAAGAGTATCGGCAACAATTTTTTCCTGACATGTACGTGAAGAAATGAATCGGTTAAGAGTGCGAGTGATGACAGATCATATTGGCTTGGATAAGATGGCAATGCACACCACTATCTGTAAAAATTTGAAAGCTTATGGATAAATTAAGAAAGAATGAATGAAAATGATGTAATAAAGGAAAGTTCAAGCACATCTTATACTCAAGCACATACTATATGAAAAATACTTGGCTACAACAAAGACAAACTAGAAAACACCCACACGAGAGATGTGGTGTTAGTCACTAATAAGAGGGAAACAATACACTACTCTAGAGAATGCCTCGTTCCATTCTGTGCTTGCGCACATACGACACAAGCTCAGTACAAGATGAGAGATGAAAATATAGCCATATGGCAAGGAACAATTTTTATTCAATTTTATAGCATGAAAAAATCATAAAATTAGCAAATTTTTGTTAGAATAGGTAGTCGAAATAATTAGGCAGAGAGCAAAAAAATTATTTTTTCACGCCAAACACTACAATCATTAAGACAAGAACATTATGATCCACCAAAAATAAAATGTCCAGTACAGTAATACACAGATTAAAAACCCTAAACCGAGGTGTGAGACTCTCTGTCCCCTTTTAAGGGGTTAAGGTGCTGCTTGAGTTTGAATGTCTTTGACACCATGCCTCGCACAAAGTGAGGCCTTGGATCATTATGGATCGACATGTGCGCTACTTAAGCAATTGTTTCAGTGTGAATGCCTTTGGACACCATGCACACTAGTGTGCCCCTTCTCCCACGCATACGCAACCACGTGATCTTTAGGGTGTTGTTCGAGAGTGGATGCTTTTGGACACGTCCCATGTTTGTGTGGCCTTTCACCAGTGCATGTCGACGTACAACTCTCGAGGAGTTGATTGTGACGGCAACCTTTCAAACATATCTCACACTTGCGTGGTCTTCCACCAGTGTGCGTCGAAATGCGTCTCTTAATGCTTTGCTCAAGTGAGAATGCTCTTGAGCATATCTCGCACTTGAGCCACCCGTCACTTGTGTGTGTCAACATGCGCATTCTCAGTTGACTCTCACTTCACTTTTGTCACCTCTGGGGCAGTGTTGGCGTTGGCGTTTCTTTTTCAGAGCTTGCACCAATGTCATGTGTCCATCGAGGTCACTCTTGCACTCGGAGCTAATCTATGCTGTCTACCGTTCACAAGGTGCACATGCATCACGTGAGCTCAGAGGATGTCCTTTTGTGCTGGTCTCTCGTTCTGGAATCTGAAGGAGATTCCCGGCGCCATCCTTCCTGGCACCATCTTGTCCTTTGGTGCCACCTGAAAGAGTTGGATCACGCAATGGGGTTAGTCCTGCAATGAAAAGCTTGGCACTCCACAATTTCATCTATACACACATCCCTATGGGGACGTGGTAGCCCAGGCATAGAACATTGGACTATTGACTGGAGGGCCCAGGATCATTCCGTCGCAAGCCTCTCTCTCTCGGCACCCTCTGCCATTCATTAGAGCGAATAGATTTTTTTTACTACCGCATATCTTCCTTGGAAGCCAAATGCAGCAAAGGGAAAGGATCTGGTCCCCATGGATACCCTGATGTGTGAATTTCACACGCCATTGTATTTTGAATCGGGGGAAATCCTACCAAACAATACCAAACAGACCCTAGGGTTCATACCTCCATTGGTGTATTACATTTAGTCCAATACATTGGAACCTCAATCAGAAAAAACCTTCCATCGCAAGTGATTCACAATCCAAGAAAATCTGTTTGACCCAAAAATTACTCTCTTAACAGATCACTTTTTGCATTACAAATAATGAGGAGATGAGGACTCTCGGAATGATTTCACACCTGCTAATTCAGTTTCACTTCATGTAAGTGTCGCTAACAAGTTCACATGAACTCCGCTCTGTCCTATTTAACAGTTTCGAGGTGGTCCAAGAACTTTAAGGAGAGGAAGAAGTTCACGACGAACAACTCTCTGGGCAGCCATCAACCAGCAAAACAGACAACAATGTGGCTCGTGCTCAGCAATTGTCGGACTTTGACCTTCGATTGAGTAGTCGTAATAAAAAATGTACTCTACGCAGGAATGCAAAGTGTCTGCTTTCATCATGAAGGATTACATCCATGTGATGCCTGAAACTGCGTTATTTATTAAGCACACCAGCAATGGAACCAAGGCTAGTATTTACTGGAAATTCACTATCATACACCGACTGGCATCAACAAACATCTACTTCAACATCCAGTACCTCTCTCTCAACATCATAGCCGAGTACATGAATATCAAGTGCAAGGCCATGTCTGCAGCCGGGCATTACTCGGAATCAGGTGCCAAGCAAGCATGGCTGCACAAATGGTATCTCAGGAGGGACGGAATTCCCATTATCTGTTTCTGCTACACCTAGAATTGACAAGTTCTCTCCACTGGACGCAATGACCTCGAATAATTCTGTGAGCCAAGAAGCAAGTGAAATTGCAGTTAGGAAAGAAATGTGATGGCAAAAAAGCTTCCTTCCATGACTTGAGATACGACCCCATCAACATTCCACATTAATTTAGCAACAAAGTGGTAAATTTATCTCAACAATTTGAAACCTGCAGAGCTCGGACAGCTGAGCAAGGAGTTGAAGTCAAGTCTTCATATGCCCATTTTGACTGAAGATCTAAAAACTTATGCAATGGATTCAGAGTTGGCTCCGCGGAAGGGTAACTCTGGCACGACAAAATGCATCCCTTGGAGATCCATTCCTTTTTCACCAACTTACATTCTTCAGATGGCACTTAGGAAAACGGAAGATTTCAGAACCTAGGTGTCCATCTATAAAACTATATCTAAGGAAGACATTAGTTCCAATGGAGATAAAGGAACCGACGTAACCCTCATTGATAGAAACGACTCTATTAGGAAATGCAAAGAGTTCATCTCCAAAAACCAAACAATAGTTTTTAGAAAAGACCCAATTCCTGAGATTCACAGAACATGCAAAGCCTTCATCAATTCATCTGCAGCCCTCTGGAAAAGAATGTCGCCAAACAAATAAATCTGTCAGTTCACAGATTTTTTCGTCTACAAGAAAAAGTGACCTGGTGGTTTCTAATGTTTCAGACCCAAAACACCTTTGAACTAGTGAGCTGAACACTTTACACAGACAATATTTGAAGCGCAGTTGATGCTTTCTGTGATGGACAGAAAAAAAGAAGCAATTGAACAGTTTTCTAACCTTTATAAATACCCAGGACTTACATTTGAAAATTGTCAGAGACCCAGATGGAACACTTAATTTTTTAGATCTAATCATCCTGGAGATATGAGGTACGTTTGAATTTTCTGTACTTGGGAAAAGTGTTACACAAATTTGGTAAGTAATAACAACTCAAGAAGGCATATCTTCTGGAAGCTATCAAGCCCCTCACTCTATGCTACATTGGTTATGTTTGATCCCCATGTCTCAGGAGAACAAACTGAGTGGACTGAACACTAAAACAAAAATTGCTAGGAGCAATGTCTTGAGTGAAAGTTTAACCAATCGACTCTAGAGGGGAAAAATGTCCAGTCAAGTCACCAATTCATGGACTGCCTGGCGGTCACACAGCAGAGTAACGTCAGTGGCAAAGATTCCCTCTCTTATGAAACATTTCATTGAGAGCGCAAGACATCTTGCTGAAGGAAAAAAGGAAACCTGCCTTCTACAATAGGACTAACCTAAACAACCCCCTTTGTCAAACCAAAGAAAAATCTAATCCCTTACACTGGGGGATATAACCCTTCTGAATATTCCATTACACAGTGGTGACTGTGATGGGGTATTCAGAAGACTAATGGGAAGGAGGATCGAGACAAGGTGGAAAGAACACCAGGCATGCCACAGGAAACACATTTCCTCATCCCACTTGGCCATACACCCGAGCGATTGTGGCCACGGAAGTGATCTCCCCTGTGCATACAGAGAGGAAGGGAAGCCGCCTGGAAGCACTCAAACAACTCGAAATGTTACACCATGACCATGCAAAGATATATCCCCCGCACTCCCCTATGATGCATTTCCCAATGACCAACCCTTTAACCCCCCTCACTCACTGGCCGACCAAACTATCCCAGCCCACTCCACTTCATGCCATTAGTGTTCTCTGTGGTCCTCCCTCCAATCACCATGTCATTAACCAGTAGACCATCCTATGATAATCCTCCAGCCCTCCTCCTTTGACTTCCCCAATCCAGCCTTCTCCCTATTTTCCCTCTCCCCCATTACCCTTTGGTTATAGTTCTCCTTCTCTCCTCTTTCCAAGCCTTTGTACGTACAATGTGTGTGCACTCGAAATTTCCAATTTACCTGAAGATGTTATGATGTAATGAAACAAAAGGTTTAAATTAAAATTAAATGATACACAATTCCTCGTGCATTCCAAAAAATCCAGGCCATCAATTTGCTGACCAATTTCACTCTTGTCACCTATCTTGGAAATGAAACAGTTTCTGGCGTCACTTGGTGGAAATACTTCATATTGAAATTAAATTTAAAATACTTCGCCTTTCCACATAAACCACTTTTATTACTACCTAGGTTTCGTTATGGTATAAAATCATCAGGTAATATACCATAACGAAACCTAGGTAGTAATAAAAGTGGTTTATGTGGAAAGGCGAAGTATTTTAAATTTAATTTCAACCTTTCTTGGAGTCAGATCGCCTTTAGAACCACACAGAAGTGTTTATCCTCTCCTTAGAGTCAGTCCTCAGTTAGTGTTCGAAATCCCTAATAGTTTCCTGGTTCCTCACTGCTTATACCACACGTGTTACATTGAACATAATATATTAGTATTTCTACAATGCAATTAATGAGCTCCTTGAGGCGCAGTTTATGCCCGAATGCCATAGGACATAGCTTCACATCTGAGTGGATTTTCAGCAGCATCTACGCATGTGTGACCCTTAATTAAGGTGTTCTGTTGTAGTGAATTAATGTTAACAAATATCACATTTATGAGAGCACTTACCAGAATGGAGCAACGTTTCCCTCTGGAGATGCCCCTTGGTTGCGACTTATTTTGGACATAAAAATTGCAAATTTGACGTGTGCAGGAGATTCTCCAAGGCACCTTCTTCCCTGCACCATCTTGTTCTTGGCCACCACAAGATATAGTTGGATCTTGCAATGGGTTAGCCAAGTGAGAAAAAAAAGTCCAGCCATTTCCGGAGCAATACTATATGGTGACTTCTGCAGAGGTTTCAGATTTGGAACGAGGGATTCGCACAAAAGGACATCCTCAAAGCTCACGTGATGCATGTGCACCTTGTGAAGAGGAGAACGACACATACATGATGTTAGTTCCGAGGCGTTCGAGTGCAAAAGTGACCTCGATGGACACATGACATTGGTGCATGCTCTGAAAAAGAAACACCAATGCCAACACTGCCCCAGAGGTCACAAAAGTGAAGTGAGAGTCAACTGAGAATGCACATGTTGACACACACAAGTGACGGGTGGCTCAAGTGCGAGATATGCTCAAGAGCATTCTCACTTGAGCAAAGCATTAAGAGACGCATTTCGACGCACACTGGTGGAAGACCACACAAGTGTGAGATATGTTTGAAAGGTTGCCGCCACAATCAACTCCTCGAGGGCCATACGTCGACACACACTGGTGAAAGGCCACACAAACGTGGGACGTGTCCAAAAGCATCCACTCTCGAACAACACCCTTAAGATCACATTTGTACGTTCCTTTCCCCGTGAACGCACCAACGCCACGTGCCCATCAAAGTCCCTTTTGCATTTGAACGCCTCGGTACAAACATCACGTTCGAGTTTCTTTCCCCCGACAGGTGCCACACGCACCACTTGAGCTAAGAGGGCGACCTTCCGTGCAAATCCCTCCAAACCCTTGCAAATTTGACACCTGTGCAGAAAGTACCCCATGCCACCCTTCCCGGCGCCATCTCGCCCTTGGCCACCACCTGAAAGATAGATAGATAGAGGTCTTTATTTGGGCGAAATTGAGACCAAATGGTCCCTTAGAGTAGGATCATACAACGGGTTAGCCCTAAGATTAACAGCTTTGCGCAGTTCAAGTTACTTGTTTTATTTACACGCATGTATGTACACCTAAACCATGTATTTGCATCAAAGGAATGAACGCTTTCCCAAAATTTACTACATTATTATCAGACCAAATGAAACTTCCTGTTATTCCTAAGAAAGTGGAACTCCTTATTTACATCATTACATTTTCACTTTTCCCACTATTTGCCCCACTAAGCAGAGGATATTGAAAAATTCAGTCAGGACATCAGTTTTGAGAAAACACATTTTTGACGCTTGGGCATGAATTAACTACGTGAATGGATGGCAGGGCAGCTGAGGGTACTGGGGGGGGCATTAACCGCAACTGATCCCATGCCCACCCGTCACCAGCTCAGAGCACTATCGACAGAACTTCTGCATCGTGGAATTTGGAAATCATTTCCAAAACACGTATTGCAAAGACGCCTCAGCAGCATTGAAAATTTTAACCAGGAAATTTAGCTCCAGAAAATGGAATCATAGCCACCAACATGAATAATTTGAACTAAATGAATGAAAATTAAGAACACCCTTGTACATAAGGACAGAATCTTGATAGTCTTTAAAACTCAAAATAACAAAAGCTAACACATGACAAAGACACTACACAAATTTCACAATTAATGTCACCAAAGTGAATACAAGGGGCGATGGAATATAAAACTGCTGGGCAAAATAAAAGTATCTGCAATTACACGTTTGTATACATTGACGACATAACCACTACCAGTTCTACATCACCAAAGGGGAAAACAAAAAAGGCCATTGAAAGGGATTCGCAAGAAGCAAAAGTGTAAATGGTGCAGCCATGATCCCTCCTTACCTTGTACCTGTGACACATCACCTCCCAGGCCTCCTCCATCTTGATTAATGTCTACATCACACTCCTCCTTAATTTCCACATCCACACTGAAGGGCAAGAACGATTCTTCATCTTCCAAACGCTCCTGCAGGATCAGAGACAAACATTTGACATTTATAATGTAACAATGCAAAATATCCAGCAAACTTACCATCTACGTTCATACTGAGAATTTGAAATTTTACAAAGCAGTACAATTGATATTTAAATTTATAATATCATTTTAAGCATTTGATGTTATGGAAAAATAATTTTTCTCTCTTCAAAAAGCCGCCTACTCGTGAGTTGAACCTTTAAAAACTGGCAACCAAGTTAACAACTGACATAATCAGTGTGACAAAATGTGTAATCCGATCTTTTTAAAAGCAGTGAACAGGGGGTGAGGTATGATAGAGTTCAAGAATGAACAGTAGATTAATCTATGCATTTCCATTGATTTATCATGGTCGATGGAGGTTTTCGCATTCTCCTAGCCATTACTGCAATCAAAAGGGATGTTGAAGACTGCAGTATTTAGTGAGGAGAATGTTAGGCAAGCGAGGAAGTTGTGGAAGGATTATGATGGATAGGGGGGTCGGAAGGAATGACGAGTGTATGTTGAGACAACGAGAAACTTGTTGTCGAGTAGTATTTCAATCGGAGTTTTGTTAGGAGGCAAGAGAACACAGTGGGAAACACTAAAAACCTCACTAAGTTAAGACAGTGTTTCGGCGGTCGTAGCCACCTAGATTAGATGAGGATTTATCAACTGTGGCCACTTGTAATCGTTCACTAAAATTGCATTGCACTTCTGTGACCTACAAGTATATATTTTTAACAGGGCAACCCTGAAAAATCCGTATCTTTTTCGTAATAACTTTTGGCTAAGCACTTACTTCTCTCAGGATTATGAACACACAGTTCATGTAGCGTCGCTGGCGATTGCCGCGTCACCCAACTCTTTCTTGGTCCCACCGTGAAATTAATTCACAGAATACACACGCTACTATTTATGAGTGGCAGAGGGCCAACAGTCCACAAGGAGGGCATCAGGGCAACTAATCTTATTCATTCCATAAACAAACTTTTTTGTGATTACAAAGGATATCAGTTGCTAATGTCAGTAGATTAAGGAAACTGGGCTTCCAAGGGTTTCGAAACGAAAATTTTTTTATCCATCGCCATTAGTTATTCGAAAATTGTTTTTCAAGATATTAATCACAACAGATGACGCGAAGTATAGTTTTTTGGCAAATGATATCTTTGATACTGACATGGTTCGATTTATTGCATACAACTGACCTCTCCATTGCTTATCCCGTTCTTCGTTATAAGATTGCACCCTTCTCGGATGAGATTGTAACGCACAAACCAACAATCGGCACACCGATGCTCAATTAATCGTAATTCCGTCAGATTCTCCGTATATTTAGAACACACCAACCGGGGAAAACTTGTTGCCTCCACTACCTATTAACGGATTTCAAAAACAAGCATTAACAACGAAAATCTCGAAACTCCTCTTCCCCAATAATCACTCGCTATACCTTTACCAAAAACCGTACAAAACTCATAAAACAATTACGGATTTACTTCAGGGAGGCATCACATCATATGCAATTTAAGGACATCCCACGAACAACTCAGCTTATTTGACCTTCATTAAATCCTCCCAATGTGAATTCCAATTTACTGTTCCCATGGAGAATAATTAGCAATTGTCCAACAAACATTTCTGTTTAAACATAAGCAGCGTCCCAACCGTCTCAACTTAACAGTTTGGCGCAATAATTACTCACATTTACGAAGGACACCATAGAATCCCAGATTAGCATCAGAATGAAGTATGCACGCATTTTTCGCGATTAATCACATATACTGCCACAGCTGAGTAAAGGAAATTCTATATCAGCTTAGAATGAGATCTTTTTGAGCTGATGGAGTATCACAGTTTTCCTTATAACTTATATTGACATGGAATAAAGCTGACCGTGATACCACGACCGAAATCCATCATTTTGAAAAGAGTCCAGTTTCGCTGCACAGCAGGAGGCCGCAATTTCAGTTGCCCATGCCGTCCCTTGGGTTTTCGGCAAGTGTATCTCAATACGCCATTTTGCGACCCCATAATGCCAAGTGATAGAAGCGTCCCAACGAGCAGAAGACTAATCGCCATGGCGGGAGTTTACAATAACATTGGTTATTTCTTTGAGAAACTCTTTACTTGTGGAAAAAACGAAGGGCTTTGTTGACGCAAGATGATAAAAGACGGAGGTTTCCATAGGCAAAATAAATTCGGTGTCTTCCGCATGAATGTTGTTTAATTCTTGTGATAACTTTAATTGATGCAGTAATTCGATATTTGAAATCTAGAGGTAAGAATATATTTCTTTGTTTGGCGCTTATTTTTATGACTAAGAACATCGTGTTTGTACCACTGCCTCGTTTGTGTGCTTGTAAAATCTTATTTTGATGTATAAATATTCTTATCGAAGATGCGGGTCGAAAGATTTACGATGGCCTTGGCAACGAAATCAACCTGGAGGAATAACTATGAATTCATGCATGTAATAGCAGCATAATAATATGACCATATTCTGGTCTATACTGTGCTGATATTCTACCCTAGGTAATCTGGTTTGACAACGAATGTATTAATGCACAAGAACAGTACGCTGCATGTGTTTTAACAAAATATTTCAAAACTAATTTATATTATACACCCTCTTTAGTCCCTGTCACCCAATTTTTTCGTGTTTTACAAGTATAAGAAAGGAATTTTTCCTTTGTCTCTTGTCTTATATTATAAAATTCCTTATCGTTCTCTTTGAACTTTAAAATTTTGCAAATTTTGGACTAAGGCGAATCACAAGTACTCCCTCGTTCAGGGATTCCTATAGTATGTTTCCTCCTATGCCAGGCACCCATGAAATAAAACGGATGGACACAATTTCTCACTCATTTCCCTAATTACTCGGGTGTATTCAGAAACTTGTGCATTTATTCGAGGTTCCATTCGTCATTAATTTATAAATCTAGTTTTCCATGGTTTGACAACGAATATATTTCCTTACATGAACACTACGCTGCATGTGTGTTAACAAAATATTTCAAAACTATTTTATATTATGCACCCCCTATAGCCCGGTGTACATTTTTTCCATGTTTTACAAGTGTCAGAGAAGAATTATTTCTTAATATTTTTTCTTAGAGGGAAAAATTCCTTACAGTTCCATTGCTTTGAACTAAGAACTGCCAATCAAGTTTACAGTCTCGGCTATTTCGTCTCTCAATGCTTCGCGACATAGGTACGTTCATTGACAAGGTATTCTTATCCGACCAGGGAAAAAATCCACATTAGGCATATGAAAAGGTGCATAATATAAATTATTATTGAGATATTTCTTAATGCTCATGCAACGTACTGATCACGTGAATTAATATATTCGCGGTCAAATAAAGCTACATAAGCATACGTATAATTAAATAAATTATTGATGGCACCTCAGATGCCCTCAAAGGTAAATCAACAGGCGTCACCACAAGTTTCAAATTTTTAAAACAGCGGGAACTCGTCATCGTTCGAAGAATTATGCGAACTTGTCCTTGATACTCATATCAGGACCTTCATGGAATATATCGTTTCAGAAGAGCTCAGTAGCATAGCGGCACCATATAACCATGAATACTTTTATACCACTACATTGCTATAATAGCTGTTACATCTTTAAATTTATTAGTGTATTTTAAAGTGGATTAAGTGTTTTAAAGATGGCCGACAAGATGCCACCGATGATACAAGGCTTGACAACTTTTAACCATCTGTGTTGACGACAACATTGATTGTGTATGGTCCCTTATCCTTACTGATCGTCGAAAAACTGTCCGAATGACAGCTGATGAACTGAATATAGCAAAATCAAGAGTGAACGGAACATGATGTATGGATCCTTTACCGTGCACCTGCACATTTAGCATTGATTGTTTGCTAGTTTCAGGCAAAAAATTCAATCACCATCCTTGATCATCCTCCTTCCTCACCAGATTCCTATTCCCAAAATGCAAAAATGTGTGATGATGGGATATCACTGGCAAGATGTGGACACAATAAAGCAAGAAAACTAAAAAGCATAATTGCGGAGGACTTCCAAGGGTGCTTTGAATGGTGGAAGAGAAGATAGAATAAGTGCATAGCAACAAATGGAGAGTAATTTGAAGGGAAGAAAATTGATGTAGAGTAAATTTTGCAAAATAAAGTGTTTATGGCCTCAGTTCACAGTATTGGACAGATTTCGTATGTACAAGTTATGATTAGTCTCCCATCCCTCCAACCTGTTCCTATTTTGTGCAATACATTCATTAGGTTTGCCCAATTCACACTATAAAATGCCTTTTCAAAATCTGCAAAATAGGCTTATGTCTCTTGATTTTATTCCATATTCCTTTTTATTAGCAATCCCATTACCACAATGGCATCACGCATGCCTCTACCCTTGCTGAACCCAAACTGTTCCTCTGAGTATTATTCATTTGCCCTGGTCTCTATTCTCTTGTTGATGACCTTGAGACCTGCTTTAGCTGTGTGCAAAATGAAACTTCCTTTATTTCTGTATTATTTTCAAATTGCACTCCTTTGCCTTTTTGGAAGAGGAACTAACACTGATCTGACAAAATCAATCAGTGAAATTCCTACCTCATGTCTAATATGAATTAATCCACAGAAAATCTTTCTTCCACATTTTCCTGTACCCTCAAGTAGTTTGTCCCTTCAAAGTTGTACTGACTACATGGGAAGGCCCAGAAGTACCCGGCCTGACCTAGAGTTGGCAGTAGTTGTTTGAAAAATATCACTGAATTAGAAAGAATGCAATCTTTAAAGCATATGTTTCAGTTGTTTAGCATTTGTTTGGCAGCCATCATTAGTGAACGCTTGCAGTGAATTTGTGAAAATGGAGAAAATTGGTCATCATTATGTGATATAATACTTTTATTTGAAAGGCCTCAGTGCAACCAATATATGAAAGCTGAACTGGATTCTACTCTGAGTGAGTCTGCTTCTTCGTTTACAACAGTTAAATATAATGTAGCAGAGTTTAAACGAGGCTGTACGAGCTGTCCAGACGAGCATCACATTGGTCAACCAAATGAGGTGACGACTCCAGAAACGGTGAAGAAATTCTGCAAAGTGATCCTGGATGATCATCAACTGAAAGTGCTTGAGCTAGCAGACATTGTAGGCATTTCAAAAAGTTTGGTACATCGCATATTAACTGAAAATTTGAATATGAGAAAGCTGTGTGCAAGATAGGTGCCACGTTTGCTCACACTCGAGCAAAACCAGTGTCGTGAAGATGTTTCCATTGAGCCAAGTTTTACTGCAACAAGGCAGAATTTTTGCACCATTTCATGGATGAAACATGGGTCCATTACTTCACACCCGAGACAGAAGAACAATCAAAAGAATGGATTCATAAGGGAGAACTGGCTCCAAAGAAGGCGAACAACTGTTTCATCTGCAGGCCGTAAGGTCATGGCGTCGATTTTTTGGGATGCTCATGGGATAATTTTCATTGACAGGGTATCGAACTTATTGAACATCGCTGGGAAAAGTGTACAGACCTAAAAGGAGATTATTTTGAAAAATAAATGCATTTTATTCCAAAAAATATTTGTTTTCTTTGTTGGGTCAGGTACTTCTGGGATTACCTTCGTACGTTCCTCACTTTTTCCCGAGAAATTAATTATAAAAATGATATTTTTAAATTGGAGCATTGCAATACTGATTGATTCCATTAACAACACTTACTAGAAGCCATGAATTCCGAGGAAACCGAACCCAACCACCTTTTATCTTTGAAATCTAGCAGAGGTCGTTCCTAGCCCATCAGTTATCTACGACTTGTTTCCATCTTGTCTGGTTTCAGGTAATATTTGATTTTGTGTGATTTACGGGGTTATCATAATAGAGACATTTTAGAGTGTGTGGTTGTGTGCAGGGTGAAGGGCGATTTTCGGTCTTTCATGGATGTATGTATGCTATAGTCCCATAGATTTGTAATAAGGGGGTTGTTAGTATATGATATTGTGCCAGTGAATTTTTGTGTCATTTCTTTGAGTACCTGTAGGATTGCCTATATGTTTAGGTCTTTCCTGATATTTTCATTTCTAACAAAGCATGATGCTCTTAATAATTTACAAATAATTTTATTTTCAGTGGTCTGAAGATGGGTTTTAGCTGCATGAAGCCAAGCTGGGGATGCATATGAGTGGATGGGACAGATCATACTCTTATTTAGTAATAGTTTGGTTGCAATGGCTAGTGGAGATCTGGGTTTTAGTGACAGATGTAGAAAATGTGCAGCTGCCTTGGCGGTTGCAGTGGCAGTGTTTAAATGAGTTGACCAAGTCAGTCTTTTGTCAAAAATTACCCCAAGGAATTTGGCAATGTTGGATATTTTGATGGGGGTGATGCCATAATGGACCGGTGGACCTTCACCAATCTTTGAGCGGCAAGAGAAGACGACGTACTCGCATTATTGTGGGTTCACTTTTAATTTCCAGTCATCTGCCTAGTCTTGAAAGGCGTCAACCTGTGATTTGAGGTTGTCAACCGTCCTATTGGGGTTTGCTCCATGGGCGATGATGGTTGTGTCGTCTGCGTACAAGAGCTAGTGGGTACTGGGGATTGAAGGGATGTTGTTAATGAATTGCTTGAAAAGTGTTGGTGAAAGGATGGCACCCTGTGACACCGAAGGTAATGGGTTTGAGATCAGAGGAAATGGAGTTGATGGATATGAAAAATGATCTGTCACGGGAAAAAGATTGGATAATTGGGGTAAGGTAGGCAGGGATGGGTAACTTTTGAAGTTTGTCGATGAGGCCTATTGTACAAACACTGCTTCAATGTCCAGAAAAACTGCGCGAGTGATGTGTTTTGCGTGGAAACCAGATGTGATCAGTTCGGCTAGCCTCGGGATTAGATGGGTGGTGGAGGTCTTTCGTCTTAATCCTGTCTGTTCCCGCCAGATAAGATAATGTGTTAGGAGAATGGAGGTAAGGTATTCATGAATAGTGGATTCAAAGAGCTGACTGAGGGTGCAGAAGAGACTAATAGGTCTGTAGGAAGAGGCAAGATTTCTGGGGTTTTGGAAGGAGGATTACTTTAGCTATTTTCCATGGATTTGGGAGATAAGCCATATGAAGGAGTTGGTTGAAATAGTGGGAAAGGAAGTTAATGAGGGAATTTGGAAGGTTTTTCAGGATATTATTTGTTATGTTGTCGGGACCAAGGGATGATTTTTTTCAGGGATGATATTATCATCTGAAGCTCCTTGGTGGTAATGGGGGATGGCTCACTAATAGGACAATAGAGTAGGGAGCGCTCTGTGTTTTCTGCATCTTTTTCCAAAGATGATTTGTGCTTGTTTTGGAAGCACTCAGCTAAACTGTCCGCAAACACCTCACACTTCTCTGGGTCCATTTCAACATAACTGGTTTCAGTGAATATTCCGGGGATTGCTCAGAAAGGTCTTTTTAGGGAGCGTGCTAATTTCCATACAGATCCGTCATTTGTGGCTAGATTATAGATTATTCTGTGCCAAGATTCATTGCTGTGTTTTCTGGCCATTACTTTGACTATTTCTCAGGGCTTTGTAGCGTTTGCCATCTGGGCGCCACGTAGCGTGTTGCTAGGTTTTTCTTACTTGGTTACGCAATCTCATGGTTTCAAGAATGTCTAATGGGAGAGCTCCAGATTGGTGGGATGAAGGATGCTTTTTTTGAGGAGTTTGTGATTATTGAGGTAATTTACTTGCAGCATCTCTGATGGTATTGAGTGGGAGGAGGTGAAGTTTGTGTACTTCACCATTTATTAAGGGTGCAAACGTTTTAAAATTGATGACTGACTTGGGTGGGTTTATACTTGCGTGGGCGTTGAAGGTTAGGTCGTGGAGAAGAGGGAGGTGATCAGAGGCAGAGGAGTCAAGGATGATGGGGAAAGGATCGGAAGACAGGTTTGATGAAAGGATAACGTCTAAGGCATCATTGCAAGCATATTCTGTTTGGGCAGGCCCCTCAGGAGCAGTGATGGTAAAATGGCCAAGTTTCTGGAGCCGACCAAGGAAACCATTACAAACTTCTAACAAATAATTTACTGAATAATCCAATATGTCAAAATGGTAAAAGTAATGGGGAAAAAAGGAGAGGAATTAGCACGAAAATAGGGAGCGTAGAATGGAGACTTTAGTGTAGTTGTGGGTGTGTGAAGAATGATAGAGAGAAGGTGATTGAAGATTGAATGGAGAGGGAAACAAATGATGATAATGATATGGTTGAAAGAGGAGATTGTTGGGATAAATCATATGGCAGCACAGAAATATTGATGCAAAGCATATTAATTGGCAGAGGGCTGTTGAAGACAGTGATAGAATGAGGGAAGAATGTTAGGCAAATGAGGCAGAGGCTGAATAGGATAGGGATGATGGATGGATGGCATGAAAGGAGGAAAGAAATATAGGAGAGACAAGACATTTATAAGATACTTGTGTGCAACCAAAACCTACCTCAACCGGTAGATTACCTAGTAAATCCTTCAGCATTACCTTTTCATGAAATTGTTCATTATTTAGAAGAAATCATAAGGATACAAGAAAAATAGATGCAAAGCAAATTCATTGGCAATTGGATGTAGAAGAATATGATAGAGGTGAGAATGTTAATAATACAAGGAAGTAGGGGTTATGGATGTTGGGCAGAATGAAGGAAGTATATACTGTTGAATAATATAATGTGGGCTTATTGTAGAATTTGACTCTGGGTTGTATTTTGCTAAAAGAGATCAGGAATTGTTGCTGTACCGTTCGATAGGTTGTGTCAATGAAAAACCCACCTCACCTAATGGATTACCAATAATAATTATATTTAATCATTAATCAAATCAAATTATTTTTGTCCAAGAGTTTGTTGTACAAATAAAGGATACATTTAGGAGCATATACAACCCATAATTATAGTTGCAGATATTCACTAACAGAGTAGTACATATGCTTTAACAGATATGCGTAAATTTGTTTTTATAATAGTGATATTTTATTGAGATTCCTTACACTGTCAGGTACCTTATTAAAAAAATGTGGCTCATATTTTTAGGCCCAAGTGCTGCATTTTTAGTTCTTATAAATGATTGGTGCAGGCTTTTAGAGGTTCAGGTATTATAAGTATGATAATCATCATTGCTATCGTAGAATTGGATGTTATACTTAACAAAAATGATTCTTCTGTGTGTATCTGTATACATACATACGAGTATACATGTATTTTTTTAAGTAATCTACCGGTTAAGGTAGGTTTTGGATGTACACAACTATGAAATACATATTTTGTGACTCCTAACAAAACAGTAAATCCAGCAACCTACTCTACATCAGGCCCCTCTTCATCTCTGAGTAATTCCTTCTTCCCTTCATCCCGTCCAACATCCTGTTCCTGCCCTTTCCTTGTTTGCCTAACATTCTTCCCTCTATTACAGTCTTCAAAATCCCACTGCCGATCAGTGCGCCCCTCATTTATTTTTCCTGCCTCCATAGGGTTTCTCCTAACAATCCTCTCTTGTCGCCCACCTCATTTGCTCTTCTCATGAGTACTTCCTCATTTGTTTTCTTCTCTGTTCATTTCACCTTCTCCACACCCACATTTCAAAAGCCTCCAATCTACTTCTATCATCCTGCTTCAGTGACCACATTTCTGCGTTGTACATAACTACACTCCATATCAAAGTTTTTACGAGTCTTTTCTTAATATCCTTACTCAAAGTCCCTCTCATCAACTCCCTCCTCCTTGTGAAAGCCTCTTTACCTAGCGCAATTCTTCTTCTTACATCCCTGCTGCTTTTACCATGTTGGTCCAAAACACTTTTGAGATACGTAAACTGTTCTACCTGCTCTAGTTTTTGCCCTCCTATTTCAATGTTTAGCTTCACCTTAGTCCATCTGCAAAATTGTATAATGTTTAATTAGTAGTGATTCTCATCCCACAACTATCGCACTGAGTTTCCAATTCACTCAGCAATACTTGCAACCCTTTGGCTGACTAACAAACTAATGCTTGGTCATCAGCAAACCTAACTGATTTTATGAATCCCCTCCTACTTTCATTTCTACCTCCTTTCTTCCCATGCCTCTTTAATCATTTCCTCCATATATATGTTGAACAGCACCGGTTTTAATGGGCAACTCTGCCTTACACCTTCCTAACACTGCCCATCCAGATTCTCCCTTCCCCACTCGGGTACAGGTTGCGGATTAGCCTCCTGCCCCTCCAATTTGTTCCTATTTTCTTCAATATACTCATTAGCTTTTCCCAGTTCACTCAATCAAACGTCTTTTCGAAATATACGAAACAGGCAAATACCTCCTGGTTGTATTCTATATTCCTCTCGATTAATAATCTCATTACTGCAATGGCATCACGTGAGCCTCTCCCCTTCCTGAACCCAAACTGATCATCCCCTAAGTAATCATTTGCCCTACTCTCCATCCTTTTGCTGATGATCGTGAGAACAACTTTAGCTGCATGGGAAATCAGACTTATTGTTCTGTAGTCCTTACATGCTATAGCCTTTACCTTTTTCGGGATAGGAACTAAAACTGATCTCACCAAGTCTTCCGACCAGATTCCTTCCTCATAGATATTACGAATCTGTCTACATAGACTTTTCCTCTCACATTTTCCTAAATCTTTCAGTAGTTCTGCAGGCAACTCATGCCACTAGTGGGACTATATCCCACTAGTGGCCCATTTTCATTCCTACCTCCAGTTCTTCCCATGCCTCTTTAATCATTTCCTCTGCATACAGGTTGAACAGCAACGGTGACAATGGGCAACCCTGCCTTAAACCCCTTCCTAACACTGCCCATCCTCACTCCCCGTTCCCCACTCGCACCTGAGCAGTGTGAAACATGTACAGGTTGCGGATTAGCCTCCTTTCCCTCCAATCTATTCCTATTTTCTGCAATATTCTCATTAGTTTTTCCCAATTCACTCTTTCAAACGCTTTTTTGAAATCTACGAAACAGGCAAATACCTCCTGGTTGTGTTCTATATTCCTCTCGATTAATAATCTCATCACTGCAATGGCATCATGCATACCTCTCCCCTTCCTAAACCCAAACTGATCATCCCCTAAGTAATAATTTGCTCTACTCTCTATCCTTTTGTTTATAATCCTGAGAACAACTTAAGCTGCATGGGATATCAAACTTATTGCCCTGTAGTCCTTACATGATGTAGCCTTTACCTTTTTCGGAATAGGAACTAAAACTGATCTCACAAAGTCTTGCGGCCAGTTTCCTACCTCATAGATACTACGGATCAGTCCATATAGCCTCCTCCTCCCACATTTTCCTAAACCTTTTAGTAGTTCCACAGGAATGTTGGTCACCCCCATGGCCTTATTTAATTTCATCTCCCTTAATGCCCTTTCTATCTCATCGTCAAGTATTTGCGGACCTAAGCTATCTTTCTCTACACCATGTTCTTTTCTACATCTAACCTTGTTGGCCTAAGTTCTTAACCATACAGTTCTTCCACATATTTCTTCCATCTCTCTTGGACCTTTTCTATGTCAACTACCTTCTTACCCGCCTTATCTATAAATGTCAGCATAGATCTTCCCTTCTTACTTCCCGATAGAGATTTCACCTTGCTGAATAGAACCCCAATTTCACCCAGTGTCTTCCACCATGCTACTTTTGCTTTATTTGTTACTGCCTAAATTTATTATTTAACTCTATGTACTCCCTTTTGCCTAACTCTTTGTTTACATTCTTCCATTTTCTTCTCTAATCTATCTTCCTATTCATCTCGTCCGTGATCCATGGTTTTCTTTTCCTATTAATGGTTCCTATACTTTCTTTGGTAGTTTTCGATTTCCCTTTCTTGATTCTTCCCAATTTTCTTCGGTAGTACCTATCTCTTTACCGTCATCCATGATTTTCTTTACAGCCTGCTGATATTTCTTCCTTGTGAATCCATTTAATGCTTCTAAATTCCATATCCTAACCCGCCACACCTGCTCTATCTGTTTGAAACGAACTCTACACTTCATAACAAATAAATTGTGGTCAGAGTCCGCATCCGCTCCCGGGAAGCGTTATTCCATCAAATTTGCGGTAAAGCTTGGGAAATCGTCTACCGAAACTGTCGGTATGATTAACCAGGCTTACGGGGAGTCAGCCATGTCCAGAAACATGATCTTTCGGTGGCACAAGATGTTCGTGGAGGGCAGAGAAGAGGTCGACGACGAGTCTTCGAGAGGTTCCCGATGATGCCTTCGCGGGAGCGTTCCAGGAATGGGAACGCCGCTGGAACAAGTGTATCGACTCACAAGGGTCCTATTTTGAGGAATATTAGCTTAAGATATGTAAAAGTGTAATAAATTTTTTTCCCAAGCTCAGTACACTTATTTTCCGGACGAACCCTGTATACCTATGCCTCTTGTGGTGTCTAAACCAAGTGTTGGTGATGATTAACCCGTTTTCTAAAGAACTAAATTGCTTTCTTCCATGGTCATTGCTAGTCCCTAAATCGTAGTCCCTTACCTCATCACCATCTCTTCCTTCGCCTACCGTCACATTCCAATCCCCCATCCCTATCAAATATTTCCCCGTAGGAACACGCGATTATGTCCTCTTAACTGATCGTATATCCTATCGACCTCTTCCTCCGTATGGTTGCTCGGTGGCATGTATACCTGAATAATAACCAAATTCGTCGCTTCTGATTTTATCTCTACTAGTAATATTCTATCCGTTGCCTGTTCAATGTTAACTACACTTCTTCCTACCACTTCATTTAATACTATGGACACCCCTCGTTGGCTCTCGTCCCCACCACTATATATTATGCTATAATTATCACACCAGTAATCCTCGCTTTTCCTTCCATCCTCACCTTGCATAGACCTAAAACATTTAAATTTCCCCTTTCCATCTCTCGATTAATATTTTCCAATTTTCCTGCCCTCACCATTATCCTAAAATTTCAAGTTCCTATCCTAACTAGGAACTTGGATTGTTAATACACACACATATATAAGTAGATAGAGAATGCGGGTTCTGAAACAGCGAAAACCCCGCCACCTGGTGGTAAAAACTAAAAAACAAATGCATGTCGAAACAAAAGAGGCGCGCGATGCGGTAAACAAATGAAGAACGGTTGGCGTCGGACGACAGAAGAAGCACGCAATGCGTGTGTGCTGGTGGTAGAAAGCGTGACTAGTTGATTGCCCTGTCACCTGGGCGCGCGATGCGGTAAACAAATGAAGCACGGTTGGCGTCGGATGACAGAAGAATGTTGACAAATGAAGCGCGGTGGGCGCTGGTGAGCGTAACTAGTTGATTACCCCGCCCCCTGGTGGACTGAAAGCGGATGAAAGTGTGAACGAAAGAGGCGTCGAAACTAAATAGACGTGCAAGGCGGTATTGTAAACAAAAGAGGCACGGCTGGCGAGGAAACAAAAGAGGTACGCAATGCGGTGAGGTAGGCTGCGGCGCTGGAATCGCGGGGAGGGGCCGAGTCGGGCGAACGTCTCTGCCTGAGCGAGTCGTGACATGTGCGTGAGAGGCTTCTGAACAAGTTCGAACATACCACGCAGTCGTCATGATGTTGTGCGCATGCGCAGAGGTGTATAAAAGCCTCCAAACAAGTCAGGACATGTGAACGTTAGTGTATAAATACTCGACTCCATCGTGTGATACACCCAGAGTGAAAATGTCTGTGCTACGTTCAGTTACTGCCAAACTCGGAGGCGAGCATCCGCTTGTTGTTCGCAAAGTAAACGATCCTGTGAATTCAGTGTACGACATTATTCTCCCTCTACCACTCTTGATTGACAACGAAAAGAATAATCTCATTCTGGAAGTGGAATTAGTCAAACGGTGCATCGCGGAATTCAGGCTTATGAACAAATCCATTTCTCTCGTCTCACGGAAGATGACGTTCTCAGGTTTTGAATATCCTACCACAAAAAAGGTTGAACGCTTGAACGTCTCCACGATAAGAAACCTCAAATTGGGAGAGGAGATGCTGGAAAAGGCTGAGCGGCAAGATCCATCCATAACGTGCCACGTTTAAGGAATAAGGGAGAGATCAAGAGGCATACGGACTGAAACAGACGGTGGGCAGGGAGATTCCAATCCTCCAGTGACTTTCACCATTGGTAAAAAATCAAGAGTGAACTACGGCGTGTGCTCAGAGGAACGCGGTAGACTTGGGAGCATTTACGTTCATAATGAAAGTTGTTGAATCACCTGAAATTGTACTGTTTTAAAATTTCATGTGCATGTGATATATACTAGATGGATATAATAAATTTGATAAGATTATAAATAAGTAAAAAGGGTTTTCCGTATTAAAATTTATTTTCCATTGCAAATACAAATTTATTTCAACAGTCACCAAAGGCAAGGAACTTTCAAGAGCTGAGCACGACCGTCATCACCATCTTGGGTTTAAGGTGTAAGATCATCCACGCCTCAGCTCTTGAAACTTCCTTGACAGAAACAGCCAGCGCTATTTCAATGTACATTTAGCATCCCCCAAATATATTAAAGGGGGTGGTGGTGTATCCGCCGCCGCCGGAGAGGGATGCACGGGCATCCGGGGGTATGACTCCATCCGTCCCGAGGGGGGCAGCGTATTATCCGCCGGAGAGGGAAGAGCAGGCCGCCGGTGGTGGTATGCATATGCCAACCGATCCTCCCTTCCAACGACATTGCGCTGCAACGGTCTGGTCAACGCCTCCCGCAAGAGGGTGAGACGACGACTGTTGGGTTTGCCCGGATAGGTCCAGGGGTTGCTCCTCCTCCAACTGGATCCGTAGTATGGAGTGTTGGCAAACACTCGGTGGGAGAGGAGGAATGATGGTGATTTTTACCGAAAATGGCCCTCCACACATCCTACAAGTTGCCGTACCCACGACGTGTTTGGAGCACACATGTTCGACCTCCCTCACTTCTATCTCCCTCCCAAAAGAACAGGTCCTGCAGAGAAGGAGCCCTTCCTTAGTGTGGTACACTTCGATGTCTAAGCACATGTACTCCATGATGTTGAATGGTTGCTCTTTCCGCTAAGCCGTATTTAGAAGGAGAATGAGCAAGATGATCACGCAACAAAGAGAGGACTGACTTGAGGCGTGAGAAAATACTCCGCTCCCACCGGAACGAACATATGTTAGTAACAGATGTGCTTGGATGACCTCATCCCGGCCGCTGAGACGGAGACGCGTACGCTGATCTCACAAGAATATAAAATAAAGTGATACTCCGCTCCCGCCGGAACGGACATGTGTTAGTAACAGATGTGTTTGGATGACCTCCTCCCGGCCACGGAGACGCGTACGCTGGTCTCACAAGAATATAAAATAAAGTGACAGCTGCCTCCAGCTGTGTGTGCGCCTTTCTATCGCGCATTTCCCACCGAAAAGTTTAATTGCACCAGTCACCCAACAGCTGCTCGCTTATAAAGAGAATGAGCGACATAAATACGTCGCAGAGCAAACCAGCTGTCTGAGTTTGGATGACCTCATACACACCGCTGAAAGATCTCGTGATCAAATAGGGGAAGTCATTCCTGGGACTGGATGAAGAGGGATACCGTGTATATATAGCCGAGCACGCATAACTTCCACACATCAGTTAGAAAGCAGTTGAAGGAACCACTGACATTTGCCAGGAGATAAGTTTGGAACAGTTTGTTCACTTTTGCATTGTGTTAATTTCCTCTTCTCACCACATAACGTAAGAATATTCCTTTTGAATTTAATATAATCAATATTCCTTTTGAATTTAATATAATCATTAGACATTTAAATTCATACTTATGCATTTTATTCCTTTATTATAGATGGATGTTAAATCCGTTTTGATGCATCAGCAGAGGGACGCTGAAACGTTGACCAGAGATGATTTGAAGGACGGTGTCGAGTATGAGGTGGAGAAATTAGAAGAGTGCACCACCAAATATGGAGACGTGATCCTGTCGACAATTTTATTCGAGGGAATAAATAAAAAAATATATTTGCCGAAATATTTCCGATTGTCTTCGGAAGCAATAAAAATATTCAATGCAACGGCGTGGGATGAGAAAATGAAAGTATTTAAAAAGAAAAATGTAATTAAAATTAAATAAAGCCATATATATATATATAATATGAATACTGTATTATTTCATAATCCCTACAGTTAGAGAATATGCTTGAATGATGACTCAATTGTTTCCATTACGATTCTCGATTGTTTTAATCAACGATCATGAACATAGCATTTCAAATAAAAGCTGGCATTTCTCAAAGAGAAATTCACTTGGAAATTTCATCGCGATGGAGGAAGTTCTGTGTGAATTGTGTTGCGTGTATTACAACCTAAGATACTTGGCTGCCCACAAGATGTCAGAAGTTCACCACCGCCATGCTGTTCGTAGAGCTCGGAGCGGAGGAGAAATGCAGATTTTGTGTGAAACGTGTTGGGTGTACTATAACACGAAATACTCGACTGCCCACGAGATGTCAGAGGTTCACCATCGCCATGCTGTTCGTAGAAACCAGATCGGAGGAGGAGGAGAAGGACCTACTATCCTGGAGTTAGTTTTCAGTTTGCTGCCGTCTGAAAACCTACTGGGTGAGTGGTGGGGAAAGTCATACAGACCTAGTTACTTTCTTGGATATGGTTAAGAATTTGCTAAATGAAAAAATTCATGATAGTTTGGTGGAAAACCAGGCCCTTAAAATCAATATTTTAGTAAAAGCTAAATTTCAAAAAGAAGCGACTGACTTGGAGGAACAGGAAAGGTGTTTTAAGACGAAAAACGTTAGAGTTTTGCAGGCGGACGATGTAAATGGGATTTTAGATAGGTTGTTCGCTAAAATTTTGAAGGAAAAATCTGGAAGCTCCGCAAAAGGTTCAGGCTGGTCTCTTAGAAAAATTCTAGGATTGGAACTGAGGATCAATAGGTATCGTCTATTAGAGGATCCTCCTACATAGAGCTACCGCATAAAATCGCGCAAACAAACAGTGTAATAAATGTACAAAATAATGATGATTTCTGTTTTAAATATGCCATATGGACGAAACCAATCAATCAAAACCCTCACAGTGTTTCTAAATACGATACTGAAAAGTTTCATACAAGTTACGATTGGAGTTGCATCAGTTACCCGAGGGAAATTTCCCAAATTTCAACATTTGAACGAAAAAATAATATTTCAATCAATGTTTTCGGTCTAGATGAAAAGAATAACGTTTACCCCATCAAAATTGTTAATGAGGAGCTCGAGGATCACTGTGATCTTCTTTATCTAGTGGAGGGAAATAAGTCGCATTACTGCTACATCAAAAACTTTGATAGATTGGTGGGATGTCAGATGACTAGACATAAATCAAAATTATATTTTTGTAAACGTTGTTTAAATCACTACTACACAATGGAAGCTCTTGCTGAACATAAGGAGGACTGTGCTAGAAATTCACCAAGCAAAATAATTCTCCCCAAAGGTAATGACGCTTTTTTGAAATTCAAAAACTTTTCACGAACAGCTCGACTTCCATATGTCGCATTAGAAGACTTTGATAGTATACTACCAAAGATCGCAGGTTGCTCTCCTCAGAACGAGCATTCGTATACTTTAGCCCGTCAGCAACACGAAGTGATATCTTTCTGTCTTCTCTTGGTGACAGACACAGGGAAGGTTTTCGGTCCTATTCTATACAGAGGTAGAAATGCAGTGCAAATCTTCCTTGAAAAACTCAAAGAAATGTCACTCAATGTAAAAAAACGTGTATACAAATACTGTGCCGATGCATATATTGACTGATGAGGAAAATCATGCATTTAATCAAGCCTTTCTATGCCACATCTGCGGCTTCGAGTTGGGTGAAGATCGTGTTAAGGATCACGATCACCTTTCGGGTAACTTCAGAGGTGCAGCCCACACGGTGTGCAATGTAAATTATAAAGTTCCCAACTTCCTTCCAGTCTTCATCCACAATTTATCAAACTACGACGCCCACCTTATTGTACCACACTTAGGATCTGATAACATGAAGATAACTTGCATCCCGAACAACGAGGAAAAGTATATTTCTTTCTCAAAACACGTCGATTCCTATTTTTCCTACCGCTTCGTCGACAGCTTTAGATTTTTATCAACCTCTCTTTCAAAATTGGTAGATAGTCTCCCCAAGGATGCTTTCAAACAAACGTCCTCCGTATTTAGAGATAAACTCGATCGTGTCACGCGTAAGGGCGTTTTCCCATATGAATATATAAATTCTTGGGAAAAATTAAATGATACTAGCCTTCCCCCCATTGAACTTTTCTTTAGCACTCTGAATGATGACACCATTACGAGTAAAGACTATGAATTTGCTAAAAAGGTATGGGATGAATTTGACTGTCGAAATTTAGGTGAATATTCAGATATTTATTTGAAAATTGACGTTCTTTTTTTGCCTGATGTTTTTGAAAATTTTCGAAGTTCGTACATGACTACGTATGGGTTAGACCCTGCTTGGTACTTTACAATACCAGGGCTATCTTTCGACGCAATGCTTAAGCATACAGCGATAACGCTCGAACTGTTGACCGACTATGATATGATCCTCATGTTTGAAAAGGGTATTCGCGGGGGAATCAGTCAGTGTGTGAAGCGATATGCGGAAGCTAACAACAAGAACATGGAAGGTTATAACTCGAAAAAGGAGTCTATATATTTAGCTTATGTAGATCAGAAAAATATGTATGGATTTTAGTGGTCACAATGTCTCCCAACGGGCGGATTCAAATGGAAAGAACATGTTGATGTGATGTCTATCCCTGACGATTCTCCTAAGGGTTACATATTGGAAGTAGATTTAGAATACCCGAAGCAGCTGCACGACTTACACTCAGACTTCCCTTTCTACAGCGAAACAAAGGTTCCTCCAGGGGGGAAACATTCTAAATTATTGACTACTCTGGATGATAAGGAGCGTTACGTCATCCATTACAGAGCCCTGAAACAGGCATCGGCAGCAGGTCTCAAATTGAAAAAGATCCATAGAGTAATCTAGTTTGATCAATCTCCATGGATAAAGACACATTGAACACAATTTGGAAAAACGTAAATTGGCAAAGTTTGATTTTGATAAGGAAATGTACAAGCTTATGAACAATGCAGTATTTGGCAAGACCATAGAGAATGTACGTAAACGAATCAATATCGAACTCGTCAATAATGAAAAAAGATTGGATAAATTAATCGCTAGCTCCTCGTTTCTCGATCGCACTATTTTCGCAGAGAATCTCGTTGCTGTTCACAGAAGACGTAGTTTCATCGAAATGAACAAGCCTTTGTATATTGGTCAAGCAGTTTTGGACATTTCAAATATTTTAATGTATGACTTTTTCTATGGGCATATTAAGAATAAGGTCGCCTCAATACTTCAAATGGATACTGACAGCTTCATACTCGAAATGCGCGAAGATTTCTATGAGGACATAAAAATTAACTATTCATTATACGATACTTCAAACTACCCAACTGACCACCCGTGCTATTCGAAAATTAATGCTAAAGTGATAGGGAAAATGAAGGATGAATGTGGGGGTAAGATCATGACCTACTTTGTCTGATTGCGAAGCAAACTTTATTCGTATTGTATGCAAGGTGGGGGTGTAGGTAAACGTGCAAAAGGTGTGAAAAAGGTCGTAGTTGATAAAACTATATCATTTGATGACTATGTCACCTGCTTACGTGAGAATACTCTCGTCTTTAGAAAAATGACTATATTCCGATCCCAGAAACATCATTTGCGTACAGTGGAGATGAATAAAATTGCTTTAAGCTCTGCTGATGACAAACGCTACATATGTGAAAATGGGATAAACACATTAGCGTGGGGTCATTTCAAACTTGACAGGAAAAGATCGGAGGATGAAGTTCCTCCATGAGGAGAATAAATTATTTGAAAGTGTTAAATTTAAGTCAGTTGAAATTTGATCATCGCGTAGTGAACACTTAAGTGAGGTATGTCACCATTCCTCTTTGCTCTAATTTCGTTTCTCACCCCAATCAGGGGTGACGTAGACTTATTTCTTGCTAATTATTTGCAACAATACGGTTACCTACACGTGAGCGATAATGATATTAGCAATATAACAGAGGATAAGTTTACAAAATCACTCAGAAAATTTCAGGAATATTTTAATTTGAAAGCACATGGAATTTTGAATTAGGGTACATTGAATTTAACGAAAATTCCACGATGTGGGGTACAGGATGATAGTAGTGTTGCCGTTTATAACCAAAAATGGGAAAAGAAGGAAATTGTCTGGCACTATCCAATGGTGAGTGATGTGCATGTGCAGTTAGCCGAAGCAGCTTTTGATGCTTGGAGTGAATACGCAAATTTAGAGTTCAGACAGGATTTCAATAATCCTGACATAGTAATCATTAACGCTCGGGATAAGCATAGATATTATGCTAAATCTGGAATATGCCCATCTCTCCTGGAGGGACCGGGAAAGGTTTTAGCTCATTCAGAGTTCTCAGCTCCTGGAAATCAACCCTTAGAGACTCATATCGATATCGAGGAAAATTGGTATTTAGGCATAGATGCGAATCACTCATGTGAATTCTCGAATTTATACAGGGTTCTGCTTCACGAGATAGGACACACTCTCGGCATATCACATTCTCGAGATAGTCAAGCTGTTATGTACTCGCTTTACTCACACAATGGCCCATTTACCTTACAAGAGGATGATATAATCACATTACAAAGTCTGTATGGAATACCTGAAAAATCTAAAGGTGATAGAGATGATAAGGAGGGAGGAGGGGAGGAGGCAGATGAGAAGGAAGTGGGAAGTGCACAGAAACAGCAGTCGATTTCTGTGTGTGACGTTGAATATATTGATAACTTTCTCATTGTTGATCATATGCTGTTTTTGTTAAGCGGTAAATTATTTTGGATGATAGATTAAAGAAAAAAAAATGTCATCACTGAATTCACAAGTCATTACGGACTGGATCCCTTTCCTCCCATCGAACATGAAAACAATTGATGCGATTTACCGCAGACCTTCAGGAGAAATCATTTTTTATAGGGAATCGAATATACATGATCGATTATCTAAGTTTAGCACCCGTCCACGGATATCCAAAGAGCACCGAGGACGTCCGTATCCCCCGCAATTCAAATATTCAGGCAGGAATAAACACATATTCTGGTAGAACGTATATTTTTTACGGTAATGTTTTCGTCGTTTAGATGGATGAATGTCGGTTCGAGCCGAAGGAGCATAAATATGTAAGTAGTCAATTTCCTCCCATTCCCATGAATATTAATTCGGCTTTCAGGTACACAAATGGGTTAATATACTTTTTTAAAGGGGAAAACTTATGAATATAGTGAATTTAACAACACTTTGCTAAGAGCTGGAATTATAGACCTATCACTCATCGAAATCCAGTGCTCCAATGCATCGATTCTATCAAATGTAGTAGATGAGTTAAAAGGAGTAGTTTCCAAGCTGGAGAATATCGTATAAACTCAGCCGAATGTCGGATAAATATTTAATTAAGTCAGCACCATTGATGTGGAAACATCCATTTACTTGCATTTGCGCCGGACCCTCCTGCTGTGGAAAAACAACGTTTTCCAACAACGACAACCCTTCAGTGTTATTATCTCACGAATACCTACTGAAAAAACAACCAGCCATATACCCATATAAGCGGACGGAAGTTAAGACTTTCACCTATTCCAGTAATATCGATTCAATCAAAAATGACAACTTAATAGTCGGTCAAATTCCTTCCAGTCTATTAGTAATAATGATAGATGGTGACGCATTTTCGGGGAAAAAAGAGAAAAATCCATTTAACCTAAAGCATTATTCGATGACAGGATTCAACTTATACGTAAACGGTACTGCTGTACCGTTGAGTGGTATGAAAACGAAATTCCAAAGCGAGAAAGATAGTTTTGCTACTCGCGCCTTCCTTCAACTCTATTCAGCCTTAGGTACGAACCATAGTGATTGGGGCAATCAGATAACTATGGACATGTTCAAACACGGATATACAGTGCTAGCGTGGGATCTCACTCCAGATAGGAGTGGCGAGGAAAGTCACGTGACTAAACCGGTTTATGGTAATGTGAGATTTGAAGCTAACTTTGCAGTTAATCTTCCAAATTCCGTCACTCTCATCAGCTATGCCGAATACAATGCACAATTCAGGATTGATGAAAATAGACTTGCTGTACTTAGATAATTTGAGTTGTCATTCGTCATGCAAACAGATGACATCGAAGACGTTTTATCAGGAGATCTTAGAACGAAAAGTAACTTTAGAGGCGTTTTTCCATCGGATCGACTACCTGACCATCCCAAGCGTGGAATTTATGTAGTACATTTCGATCCTTCACACGAGCCGGGAATTCACTGGGTTGCAGTAAGCGTATTCAACAGAAAACGTTTAGAGTATTTCGACTCCTATGCTTTTCCTCCCTCGATCACAGATATTATCACTTTTCTGGAACCCTTCAAAGTCATAGTAAATCCTGTTCGGTTGCAAAATTACCAATCAGATATTTGTGGGGAGTTTTGCCGTCTGTATTTACTTTTCCAATCCATCACTCGTAAACCTATTTCCAAATTCACATCCTTATTTCCTCACCGCACCCTCAACGACTGCATCTCTGCTAAGCTTTTCCAACGAGAGTTTGGACGACGCGGACGTAAAGGAAGAAAATGTCACCCAGCATCGCAGAAGTGTTGTGCTCTAGTGGAGAACAGCCCCACTATATATAACCAAGGTAGAAGTGAAATGGACATCAGTTAATTATGCAACAGTCTCATGTGGAGAAATCAGTTAACTATGTTGCAGTCTCAAGTGAAAAATAGAAGATCTTCGTTCACCTCTTACCCCTTATTCTGGACAATTGAACATCTGGGTAAGAACAAAAGTGTGCCCGCCTGTTGGTTGACGGAGTCGGCAACACCTTGCGTGGAAATTTCCTCTTTGAGCAAAACCGTGAGACTTGACCGGAGTCAGTGGACCGGGATCAAAAACTACACAACCTCCGATACGGACTATTTCAAAACATCAGTGATTCCTTTAGACGTGGATTCGTACGTTCAATTTGCAACGTATTCCGGCAAACCTCATGTAAATTTGTGGTGTGAGAGCAATCGCGTAGCTCTTAATACTGAAAATGGAGAGCTTTAGTAA
The DNA here is from genome assembly GCF_022747635.1 of Hetaerina americana. Classification (NCBI taxonomy): domain Eukaryota; kingdom Metazoa; phylum Arthropoda; class Insecta; order Odonata; family Calopterygidae; genus Hetaerina; species Hetaerina americana. The sequence continues at coordinate 767,511 of NW_027287117.1, forward strand.
ATTCTTTCGAGTCAATTGATTCATCTCTTAGTTTAGTCAGTAAATTGGATGATTCAGATATCCATCATCTAATCGATTATTTCTTAGAAGGTTTATTACACGATGAGACGTGTTCGAAATATTCTTTGGGTAAGATTACTTTCACGATGAATGCATGTATCCTGTAATATGAAATGTTTGAGGACCAGGCTGCATCCTCTACTATATAAGCAGGGTGATAGTCTCACAAGCATCAGTCGAGAATGCAACTGCAGCCGATCAAGAGGAGGAGGTCTTCATCCTCTGACTGTACGAGTTCCCCTGCTCTGCTCAGGTCATCCCTGAAACTAACCAAGAGCAAAAGTGTGCAGATCGGTTGGTTGTCGGAGACAACTACACCGTGCGTGGTAATTTCCTCTTCGGGTAAAACTGCAAGACTCAACCCGGAACAGTGGAACAACCTAAAAAACTACGCAGCTTCCGTCACAGATTATTTTGAAACGTCCGTAATTCCTCCGTTCGTGGATTCATCCGTCCATTTTGTTAAATATTTTGGTAAACCTCATGTAAATTTATGAAGTAAGAACACTTGCGTTGCTGTTAAAGCTGAAGATTGGAAAGCATTAATAAATTCTTTCGAAGCGATTGACTCGGCTCTTGAAGTAGCCACTCAATCGAGTCATTCGGTAATTAGTCATTTGAGCAATATTTCCCACGCTTTGAAAGTTACGGGCATTGAGAAATTGTGCATAACTTTAGGCGACGAGCAATACATCGTCCTGAGAGTGAAATTTCCAGTGGGATAAAATGTATCACCGTTCTAGAATTTACCCACTAGGACCAGTCGTAATCAATGCATTAATATTGGACTTTCAAGCTCTGGTGTGGAAGAATGGTGTAATGAATGAATTCATAGTCAGAGAACTAGCCATCGAGGATCTCGAACATGACCGGCGTGAGTCGTGGGTGTATCAGATACCTCCTGACTATGTTATGAACTGTAAAAATACATGGGTGCAAGAGCATCACCATGGGATACCTCCCGATGTGGGGAAAACGCCATACAATGAGCTGCAAAAAATTCTTAAAGAAAATACATTGTCCTATAAATATCCCTTTGTAAAAGGTATTGAAAAATCTAAATTCCTCTCTAATGCTTTAGATCGTGATGTGTTCGAAATTGGAAACCTATTTAATGTACCCTCTCTAAGGTATCTTAAACCATTGGGAGGTAAGTGCTCATTAGCATGTCATCAGACGGATAAGTACACGTGCGCAGTAAAGAATTGTTCAAGATTGAATAGATAGATTTATAGAAATATTTCTAATAGATTGTTGTTAAAATTAGAAGCTGAAGAAAAAGAAGAAAATGCACCCTTCTTTTAAATTGTATGTTACTCAATATACTTGTACTTAATATGCTTAAAATATATTGTGAAATGTGTTATTAAGTCCTTGTGTGTTTTATTTACTTTTACCCTCTAAAACAATGAAAAAGAACAATTTCTCAGTCATTTTTTTTATTGAAAAAAAACTTTACATATTGATTTCCAAATCATCTTAAGTACTGCTCGCATTTTCAATGCTGGTGGTATTGTATCTCATTTACTTCCACCCTCTTAAGCAATAAAATACAACAAACATTACATATCGATGGATGAATCATGAACGAATCGGGGTCGGGATGAGGTCATCCAAGTCGCTCCGTCTCAACGGAAGATCGCGTTCCTCCTCCTCCTCCTCCTCGTCCTCATCTTCACTTAACTCGGAAAATAGTCCAATATCCTCAGTTGACGTAAATCCACAAAGAGGTAATGTGGTCAAAACGGCATACCTCGCCTTGTTCGGAACACATTTCGAACACATTTTACATTCGTGAGCGGGTCTCCAATCTGCGGGGACTTGGCGGCAACACACGCGGCAAAAGTTAATTTCCGGATTAAACGCACTATTTTTCAGTCTCGGGTGAAAGACGCACTGACATGAAAGGTGCGTTTAACTTTGCAAAACAATCGATGCAGACACCTTCAACTCTGTTGCACGGTATTCTGTTCTTTTTCCTTAGGAATCTACCGTGCACCCGAAATATAGCGTACCTCACGCAGGAGTATAGCTCCGTTGAACACATCGCAGAACGAGTGGTGGTGAGGGAGCAACGAGGGTGTTTTATAGGCTCGTTGTGTTCCCACAATATGACATTCATCATTTGACCGCACGTTGGCGTGCATATGCGTCTCCAACGCAGCTGAATGGTAACATCTGGTTGAAAATAAACATCGTGAGAACCATGCTCGGCACAGTCGAATGGTGACATCTGGTCAGAACAGCGTCATCCGTTCGCGGGACGCGTTTTGAGTCTACTCCCACCTGTCCTGTCGAACTTTCTATTGAAATGTCGCAGCTTCCAGACTATTGTTTCCATTCTTTATTCCCGTGAAATTGGAAAAAGATACTCTCGGAAGAATAAGATTATCAAACCTATGCTAGAGCGTAAGGAATTGAGCATAAGGAAAGATGGAGGTATTTTGTGTCCTCGCGAACTTTGTGTGCGGATTATCTGTGACCCGGACATCTTTATTCAATATTCTCGTAATCGCAGTTGGCCCGAAGTTATGAGCTGCCCGAATTGTAACGAGTTCATCACCTGCAAAGGTTATCGAGTGGATTTCCTTGCTCGACCGGAGCGACGTTCACAAATTTTAAAAGAAATAATATCCATCAACAAAGTCCCTAGAGAGCTTTTACGCAATACTTTTCTTAATTTTTTTTTAAGTATGGGCCAAATGCAAATAAATAAATAAACAAATTTTGAATTCTAAGGTATTTCTTTCATTTATACAACTCTGAGAGTTTGTGCGAAGATATCAATACGGGTTTGAAACAGACACGTCCACGCTTTTCATTCCCTCCTGTTATAAGAGATAGAAACAGCCGTTCCTGAAACACGCCATTTAATATCGTGACGTTAGTTCGAAACAGAAACCTCCGCGCTTTTCATGTCATCCTGTTACAAGAGATAGGATAAGCCGTTCCTGAAACACGCCATCTTGGATTTTCTAAAAGTCGTCCTCTCATGAACGTCACCCGACGCGGCCCCTCCCCGTGACTCCAGCACCGCAGCCTTCCTGACCGCATTGCATTCCTCTTTTGTTTCCTCGCCATCCGTGCCTCTTTTGTTTACAATACCGCCTTGCACGTCTCTTTTGTTTCGACGCCCGACGCCTCTTTCGTTTACACTTTCATCCGCTTTCAGTCCACCAGGCGGCAGGGTAATCAACTAGTTACGCTCACCAGCGCCCACCGCGCTTCATTTGTCAACATTCTTCTGTCATCCAACGCCAGCCGTGCCTCTTTTGTTTACAATACCGCCTTGCACGTCTCTTTTGTTTCGACGCCCGACGCCTCTTTCGTTCACACTTTCATCCGCTTTCAGTCCACCAGGCGGCAGGGTAATCAACTAGTTACGCTCACCAGCGCCCACCGCGCTTCATTTGTCAACATTCTTCTGTCATCCAACGCCTACCGTGCTTCATTTGTTTACCGCATCGCGCACCCAGGTGGCAGGTAAATCAACTAGTCACGCTTTCTACCACCAGCACACACGCATTGCATGCTTCTTCTGTCGTCCGACGCCAACCGTGCTTCATTTGTTTACCGCATCGCGCGCCTATTTTGTTACGACATTCATTTGTTTTTAGTTACGATTTTTACCACCAGGTGGCGGGGTTTTTGCTGTTTTAGAACCTGCATTCTCTATCTACTTATATATACACATATATATATATACATATATTTATATATATACACACACACACACACAAGGTCTGTCCAATATATACATTTGTAAATTTCCATTTTCAACAAACAGTAAAAACAAGGACACGAGACTTTAACATGACTAGCACCATACGCACAGCTCAATGAACCGCCAAGCACTGACTGCTCATTGGGTCTCTAGGGCAACTTTGGGCAACTTGGGCAACTAGCCCCGCTACTGGGCGAGGGTATAGTCCACATTATGTCCACCAAGTTCCACCAGTTCAATTATTAATTGCACCGACCACATATATCAGACTGCTCAGGTGGGAGTGGGGGATGAAGAGCCCGAATGGGAAGTGCTAGGAGGAGGAAGTGTAAGGCAAGGTTGTCCATGATCACCTGTGTTGTTCTATGTCCGGAGGAAATGATTAAAAAGGATTTAAGGGAAGAACCGGAGATGGGAATGAAAGTCTGCAGTGTTTCATAAATAAATTTCATAAAATCATTTAAGTTTGCTAATGATTTAGTTTTAGTTTGCCAATCAGCCAAGGGACAGGAAGAGATTAATGGTAAACAACATGTATATGATGACTTTTTTGAATACAGGAGGGGCTAGGTTAAATATTTTAATAGGATTTCATAAACTTGAGAATGTGGAAAAATTGACATATAGTATGTCTGGAGTTTTTTTGGACAAAAATGACCAAAGGTGTATGGGCTTAGAATGCAAAGTGTTAGGCAAAGAAGCTTTCACAAGGAGGGAATTAATGGCAGGGACATGGGGAAAGGATGTTAATAAAAGACTTGTCAATCCTTTGACACAGTTTGTAGTATGGTACGGCATGAAAACATAGTCACCGAAGCATGATGATAGGAGACATAGATAGATAAATAGGCATAGAAGTGCTAATGTCACACTATGGCCAGAGAAGAGAGGGGATTGTTCGGAGAAACCCAAAGGAGATAAGAGAAATGAATCCTATTCAATTATATAGTTTATAAAATATTTATTCTATTAATAAATATTGAAATAGTTTTTGTTGTTACATATAATATTATCACAGAACAGCCATGTATACAGGCATTCGTAAACATGTATTTAATGTTCTAATTCACACAAAAAGCCCTTCCTCCTAGTTCCCAGAAATGCACCTACCTACAGCATAAGCATAGTCAAAGGTAACCTCTCCCATGGTCCCCATTCGGTGACTCCTAATACTCTGACGAAGGTGGCTGGGACCACTGAAATACTGAGTTCCTTTAATACAATAAACCTTAACACATATTCATGTGAATTAGACATTGGTAAATGCTTCAAACTTGATCAACATGTTACCCCTACAAATTAGTATACACATATATTCATATATGATTAACATAGCCTCCTCAGTAGACACTTTGACAGAAAGAGCAGCTGAATTAGCTCAGATTTTCAATAAATGGCTTCTCCTTAACTTCCTAAAACCTTACTTAAACAAGTCAAGCCTGATTTATTTCACTAATAAAGAACATAGTTTCCACTGCAATGTCAGTAGATGTAGGTGGTGTAAGCATCCCCCAAAATTCTAGTACCCAATTCCTGGGAGTTATCCTGCATAGAAACATGTCTTGGGAGGAACACATTTTCAAATTACGTAGAAAGCTACATTCTCTTCCTCATTAGAAATATTCTGTAAATTTAGAGGTCCTTCAATCCAGTTACTACAGAGAATTTTATTCTTGTGTTACAATGCGATGTGGGCATAATCTTCAACATCCAAAAGAGGACCATGTGCCTGGTGAATTAGCAGGGCAATGCACCATGTAAACTTCTCTTCGAAAGACTTGGTTTATTACCAATACCTTGCATATTAAAATATATATATATATATATATATATATATATATATATATATATATATATATATATATATATATATATATATATATATATATATTTATATATATATATATATTGGATGGACAAAGCTCCTAAAGAAATATTTTGTGACTCCTAGCAAAATACAACATCAAGCATCCTACTCTAGGGGTCATCGGAATGCACAAACCCTTCCACCACATCAAGGTTGTAGTCCGGGGAGGGGGCTAAGTTAAACACTAAATTAGGAGGGCAAAAACTAGAGCAGGTAGAACAGTTTACGTATCTCAGAAGTGTTTTGGACCAAAGCGGTCAAAGTAGTAGGGACGTAAGGAGAAGAATTGCGCTAGGCAAAGAGGCTTTCACAAGGAGGAGAGAGTTGATGATGGGGACTTTGAGTAAGGATGTTAAGAAAAGACTCGTAAAAACTTTGATTTGGAGCGTAGCTATGTACGGTGCGGAAACGTGGTCATTGAAGCAGGAGGATAGACGTAGACTAAAGGCTTTTGAAATGTGGGTGTGGAGAAGAATGGAGAAGGTGAAATGGACAGAGAAGAAAACAAATGAGGAAGTACTTGGTATGGTGGGCGAAGAGAGGGGTTTGTTGGGAGCAATCCTATGGAGGCAGGAAAAGTGGATGAAGGGGGTGTTGACCGGCAGTGGGATGTTGAAGACTGTGATAGAGGGTAGAATGTTGGGCAAAAGAGGAAAGGGAAGGAACAGGATAGGGATGTTGGACGGGATGAAGGGAGGAAGGAAGTGCTCAGAAATGAAGAAGGACCTGATGAAGACTATGTTGCTGGATTGTATTTTTTAGGAGTCACAAAAAATTTATTTGGTAGTCGTGTCCATCCAAAAACCTACCTTAACTGGTAGATTACCTAACAATAATTATATAATAATGTATATATACATGTGTTTGTGTGTGTTATTATTATATATTAATAAAAATGTAATAAATTTTTAAAAAATTAATAAAAATATATCTATACATTTTTTCAATAAACTTTCCCATGAAATTAAATATGAAACAAAAGTACCTATTTTCAAGAAAAATCTGTTCAACCTGTTAAAAAATAATCTTCTATTCTGTAAATGAATACCTGAAATTGTCGCTACACATCAATTCTGGCTTAAAAAAATAATAGGTAATAATAGTGGTGTGTGTGTGTACATATATATATATATATATATATATATATATATATATATATATATATATATATATATATATATATATATATACACACATCATTACCTCTAGATCTTCCGATGAAGACGCAGCAGAATTCCGTCGAAATTATCAAGAAATAACATGAGAGTGATCTTTTCATGTGTTTCTATGTTGTATGTTGCAGTCCAATTTCTTATTCGGCACTCCTGTATTACGTCGACGAAATCATACATTATATATATATGTATATATATATATAATGTATATTATATATTCATATATATACATATATATATGTATATATATATATATATATATATATGTATATATATATGTATATATATATGTATATATATATATGTATATATATATGTATATATATATGTATATATATATATATATAAAAAACCATAAACACAGTAATCAACCCGAAGGTCGGTTTAGTAGGTGATGGTAGAGATCACCCAGTACTAAGCCCTATACGGCGTGTGAAAATTCACACATCAGGGTAGGGGGGCCGGTTCCTTTCCCTGTGCTGGTTATGGTTCCCCAGGAAGACCTGTTACCCGAAATATCACTTCAGCTTGGGTGGAGCTGCAAGTGCCCAGAGTGCCTTGCCCGGGCATTGAACCCAGGCCCCTCCGGTCAGCAGTCCAAAGCTCTACCCCCTGGACTACCGGGGCCCATATAATATGTATATATACATATATTGTATTTCTTTTAAAATTGTGAAATTTATAAGTGATGTGTCCTATATTTGTGTACGTAGAAATATGACACAAATCTCTGAATAAATAAATGCATTATTATTATTTGTATTCAGCTGTTACCTTTGTGCACTTTCATGTGCCTTGTGAGGCCGCTTTTGTATTTGAATGTCCTTGAACAAATGCCACATAGGTGGGTCGTATCCCTGTGGATCAACATGTGATCCTCGAGGTTATGTTTGTGTTTGAATGTCTTTGGACACGTCTCACATTTGTGTGGTCTTTCACCCGTGTGTATCAGCATATGACCTTCAAGGTGTTTTATGTAATGGAAACCTTTCGAACATATCTCACACTTAAGCGGCCACTTACCAGTATGTATCAGCGTGTGCCTCTCAAGGTTCTGCTTGCATGTGAACGCCTTTGAGCATTCCTCGCACACGTGAGGCCTCGCTCCATTATGATTGAACATGTGCTCATTGAGCTGCTTTTTATGCATGAATGCCTTTGGACATACCTCGCACTTGTGGGGTTTCTCCCCGCTATGAATAACCATGTGATCTTTGAGGTGTTGCTTGAGAGTGAACGCCTTCTCACATACATCACATTTGTGCCGCCTTTCCCCAGTGTGCGTCAACATATGCCTATTAAGGTGATGCTTGTGATGGAAACTTTTCGAACACACCTCGCATTTGTGCGATGTTTCAACCAAATGGAGCAGCTTGTGCCTTTTCAGTTCCTGCTTACATTTGAACGTCATTGAACATACCTCGCACTTGTGAGGCCTTGCATCATTATCGAGAAATATGTGCTTCTTGAGGTTGAACTTAAGTGAGAATTCTCTCGAACAATGTTCGCACTTGTACGTTATCGCTTCTGCATCGAGGCCACTTTTGCACTGAAATGCCTCCGAGCTAACATCGCATCCCAGTTGCTTCCCCTTCACAGGGTGCACATGCATCATGTGAGCTGAGAGGCTCTCCTTTTGTGCGAAGCCCTCGTTGCAAATTTGACAAGCGTGCAGAAAGTTCTTCACGCCATCCACCCCAGAACCATCTTGTCCGAGGCCACCAACTGAAAGAGTTAGATCACAAAAAGGGTTAGTCCTAAGATGAACGGCTTTGTGCTTTTCAAGTTCGTCGTTTTGTACGTATACTACACAATTGCATGTAAACCTTAAGCATGTGTGTGGATTATCGGAATTTATGCTTTCCTGCAATTTACCACAACTTTTTCAGGTCTGATACAATTTCCTGTCATTCCTAAGTATGTGGAACCCAATGACTTTAAAAAATTTCACATTCTAAAACACTAACTCCCGTATATCAGTCTTTATAAAAAAAGGTGTTTTTTGTAGTGGGGGTGAGCAGTAATTATGTCAATAAATAGAAACTGAAGGTGCCCAGCAGCATCAACTACAACTGAATCCAGGAAAATTCAGAGCTCTATCTACGGAACTACTGCACCTTGAAATTTGGAAATTATTTTGAAAGCAAGGTATGCATAGATGCCTAAGGAACATTAAACATTTTAACCAGTACTTTTCTCTTTAGAACATGGAAGCATAGACACCAACATTAAGGATTTCAATTAAATACATTGATGAGGTAAGTAATTGAATAGAAATTAAGAACGACCTCATACATAAGGGCTACATTTTGATATTGTTCAATCCAAAAATGAAAAAAGCTCACATGACGCATGACTCGGAAAGGGTCCATATTTCACAATTGATGTCACAAGGGTAAAGGTCATAAGGTTAGGTGAAGTTAGTGTCATGGCATTTAAAACTTTCATAACAAAACACGGCACTCACAATTTCATATTTGTATACTGGTGGCATGACCACTACCACTTCTACATCACTGAAAAGGAAACACTGAGGGCAGTGAAAGGGATTAGCAAGAAGCAAAAGTGAAAACGCAGCAGCCATGATCCCTCCTTACCTTGTACCTGCGACACATCACCTCCCAGGCCTCCTCCATCTTGATTAATGTCTACATCACACTCTTCCTTAATTTCCACATCCACATTGAAGGGCAAGCACAAGTCTTTGTCTTCCAAACGCTCCTGCAGGATCAGAGACAAACATTTGACATTTATAATGTATCAATGCAAAATATCCAGCAAACTTACCACCTATGCTCATAGTGTGAATTTGAAATTATACAAAGCTCTAAAATTGATATTTAAATTTTAAATTATATTTTTAGCATTTATTTTGATGGAAAAATTATCTTTTAATCTTCAAGAAGCTTTCGTCTCATGAATTCAACCTTCCATTAACAACCGACATAAATGTTCCCCACATTTTAAACACAGTTAAATGGGGGTGAGGTATAAGAGAGTTCAAGGATAAAGAGTAGATTAATCTATTTATTTCCATAGAATTATCATGGTCGATGGAACTATTTACATTCTCCCAACCACTACTTCAATCAGAAGAATAGGAAGTGCAGTCCTTTAGGGTCGCTTGAGGTGAAGTGCATTGGAAGGAAAACAAAGTGCGAAAGGCATGATAAGAGAGGAGGAGAGAGGGTGTTGTTGGGAGTAATCCAAAGGAGGCAGGAGAGATGGATGGAAAGGGTTTTGATTTCCAGTGGGATGCTGAAGGCTGTAATACATGATACGTTTTTATGTTCTCCTAACCATTAGTGTAATCAGAAGAACAGGAAGTCAAGTCCTTCACCCTTATAACTTCACCTTACACCCATCAATAAATTTTTATACCATGATGTTTCCTTTACACCACAACGAGGAGTAAACCAAATCTTATATCTCATGTTTAACTTAACATCTTATTCTTAACATTCACAACGTGTCTCCTTTGGAATTGCCACGTCAGACTCTACCACCAATTTCTCTTTCACTTATGCAATATTAGGAAGAATACTGTGCCATGCAATTATGGCTATTTAGAGGTCTTTAGTCATTGCCATTACGACTAATACACATTTAAAAACAGAGGCAGCAATAACTGAAGAGAGGGAACATGATATGTAGATGCAACTTACAGATACATTTATTGTCTTTCCTTGATTAAACCAATTTTATGTCTCAAAAATTGGGTTAAATCTGTACCCTAGAGAATTCTGACAATTTTTCATGGCTATGCCTTGTATTGTTAAACAATAATGGTAACCATTTATAATTAATGGTTTCTGGCGTAACTTTATGGAACCGATTCATTATAAATAAATGAAAGGACTAACTTTGTAGTTCCACACGAAAACGATTTATTCACACGACCCGGGCTTCGAAGTAAAACTTCATCATCAGGTGAGCTCTCTACATTTGCAGCCCTTCTTATATATACAGCCAGGGCGGGGGTGGGGTGGAGATAATCAGGAAGGTTTGGGAGGGGTAAAGTCATTAATTAAAAGGTAACCATTTATTTTCAGAAAATGCTGTAGATGTTTCCATTATTTTTTTTCTCATCATTTTCGCTATTTCTTTCCATCCAATCCCCAGGATAAAATTAAATTTGGTTGTTTGATAAAACAAATTTTTACTCACAATTAGATAACTGATTTTAATACTCTCCTGGTTGAATTTTGATAAAAATAATTATGGATATCTGGATCCATTTATTCCAATCGTTAATTGGAATACAGATCTATATTTACTCAATGGGGAGTTAGAAAACCCAATTTCCCAAAACAACATTCCCAAAATAATATCCTCACACATTAACATAAGGTTTAGGAAAACTAATGGACGGCTAATAGAGCCCACGATATATAAATAAGCGCACTCACCAACTTCCCAGAATCTTCATTATTTGAGCAATGACTGTCACCTTGCCACATTGCTCCTGAACCAGTGTAGATTTCTACAGCAGCTGAGCATCCACTAGCTGCGTCAACCTCTTCCTTGACAAAGATCATCTGATCTTGGACATCCGCAGCCCTCCTGTCAATAGCTTCACTGGCAGTTATGTCGTCATCAAATTCTTTCTTGATCCCACCGGGAAACTAATGCAAAACATGCACAATTAATGCCAGAGGGTGAACATTTGAAAATAAGAGCATCCAGGCAATAAATCCCTCACGATAAACTTTTCATATACCGTATTTTCCCATCGATAACGCTTTTGTCATCCATACAAAAATGTTCAAATGATCGAAAAAAATGGCGATGCGCGTTATGTAATTAAAATTGAAAAAAAAAACATTTATATTCCTATGCACACAATAATTTAAAAAGAGTCTCGCAAAAATAAATTAGTCTGGAAGTATACCTTTCTAATTGCATTCTATTTTACACAGATGTGATATTGCTACAGTTATTTCATCTCATAAATCCATGAGAAAAAGAAGAAACATAAAATGTCTATACTTAATTTAATCTAATACGCAGTACTTCTTTATTGTAATACATAGTACTTAACGTATACGAAGAATACGTCGTATTATATACACATACGTATACATATCTGATAGGACACGTAGATCACTCGAATCCAAGAAATTCGTCACCTAAATCACAATTAAATGAATGAAGTGCAATTATTATTTCTCCAGGTAAATCACCTAGTTCACTATTCGAAGTTAACTCTTCCTCATCTTCTAGCACTGGCGCTGAAATATCGCCAAAAGCTATTTCAAATCCATTTTTTACACAAGTCACTCTGACACCCTACCAACTTTACAGGATCCACCGGCTTATTTCTTCACAAGATACTCTTTCCCGATTCCGTGCAGTCTTTCGTACCAGACACTTTTCCCAACTAGAACTTAACTTTGATTTAAAAAATTTATTAATGGATAAATCCAGGCAGCCTCGCGATTTCCTTTCGCGAAATTGGTGATTTTTAGCTTAAATATCACTGTAAACGATTTTCTTCTCCGTGGGTAATTTTATTGAGAAACTTCTTCATTACGAAAGCTTAACTCAATTCAGGTTTGAAACAACCACCATGTAGGCAGCGCTTTCATGGAAATTGGAGGGTGCGTAGAACAGCTGAGCGCCGAAACTAACAAACCGAAGTGAAGAAAACAAAACAAGACGGTTCTAGTCCATTCACTCTCGTTTTTTATATTATTTGCTGGTTACTTCGTATAGCAAATAAATTTTACACACAACATATATATTTTTTACGCGCGGTATCTATATATATTCACGATTGCTACGAAGTTTTGGGTGCGCATTATACGTAAGATTCGCGTTATCGATGGGAAAATACGTTAATTTTGGACGAGAACCATTCAGGAGTCATTCATTTCGCAAAACAACTACACTTATGACTCCCGGTAGTTTAATTTCTTGCATCTACCATTCATACAACGGACAACAGATCATTGTATGGTGGTCTATCACGTAAGTTTAGATTTTGCCATGGACACAGATATGGATTGCTGTTGGATTTCTTTACTCTGCCTGAGAAGAAAAAACCTCACACGGCTAACACGCTTTAAGAACCAAATTTGGGAAACATTACCCTCTGACTACAATGCATAATTGTTTAATTTACTAACCTGAATCTCCACTCCACAGTTATTATTACAAGCCATCCAATTCACCGGAATGCCCGCTGAATGAGTGTCCTCCATCTGAACCGCTGCTTTTTGCACCGAATGATCTTCCACAGGACTACTGTATGCCCACAATTTGCCTGATGTACCATCAACCAACTCCTCTCCAGTCCTGTCCACACCCTTGTTGTCATGACTCGGGACATCATTCTCCTCCTAATAAACCATAAACGAAGCAATCAACCAGAAGGTCGGTTTGGTAGGTGATGGCAGAGTTCACCCAATAATTAGACCAACGCGGCATTATGTGGAATTCTCTCATTTTCAAGGTATTAATAAAGAGAGGAGGGCATATCCTTTCCCTGAGCCACCTACGGTTTTCCAGAGAAACATCCGGTACCCTATTAAGAATTATAAAACTCGGGTCAATGGCAGAGGGTGCCCATTAACGTGTGCTGGGAATCAAACCCCATCCTTCCGGTCAATAGTGCCAAAAGGTTATTTCAAAATGATCGTGGGCGATCTATTATTTAATGATGCCAAAGACAAGAGATAAGAAGGTCCAGTTGTGGGGACCTTATCGCACCCATTGTTTCCAAGGAAATTCTGGAAGAACAATTAAACGAGAATCGAACACAGACCGTCCACTCATTATCTACTTATTATATGTCCTCTGAGCTGCTGATATTTGGTCAATAATATGGCCCAATCTAACCGAACATTCATATCTAGATTAGTGAATGAGAACTGTCCCCAACAACAATTTAATAAACAGCATTAAGCACAGATTTGGCCTACAAGTGAAATAGGTAGACACATACATAAGCTACGACTCCAGGTTCTAAACACTTCTTCCCTAGAATTGTAAATATCGTTCATACTCGTCTATTGTCGACTTTGAAATACCCTTCCTTACTCTGAAAGTACTAGTGTTATTCTTCTACCAAAATATAATATGGGGTAAGTGAAGACCATGAAGGAATAGGTCATCCGGCTTTAGATTTGTACCAAATGGTAAAGTTGTTCACCCGTCTGAATCATACTACGACGATAATGCAATTTCCAACTTATTCGTCCTGAAACCATTCCTGCACCCAAGTCTCTTCATGAGTTTTGTCATTCATGCTATTAAGTGGAGAAAACTGTACTTGCAAGTTTTCAAACGAAAAACATTGATGTCTCTCGTTTTACCTTACCCGAGAAATAAAATTTAGAATATTAGTGCTTCAAAAGGTGAGTATTTCCGCTGAACTGCCAGTGACTGATCACAAATCTAATAGAGAGAATTGTTTCCAGCATATAAATCAAACGGATATAATAACATATTCCTTTTTGGCCAAAGATGTCTTGTTTACACATGGAGTTCAATCAAATGAATACCACCGACCTCCTCTCGATTAGTCATCAAGCATTTCGTTGCAGGATTGAACCGCTTTTGGATGCGATTGTAGAAAACAAACAAACATTCGGCACATCGACGCTTAAATAGCCGGAATTCCGTTAGTTTCTCCATGCAGGTAGAACAAACCAACCAGGGATAATTTGTATCCTCCACAACCTAATAAATAATTTCAAAAACAAATATTAAGAGCGGAATGCTCCTATCTCCTTCTGCCAAAATATAAATCATTATTTTTCTAGTGTGCGGAATTTATAAACCCAAATATTAATTCATGTCACCAAAGAGATGCAACAAATAAGAAAAAAGGGCATCACCAGTAAAACTCAACCTACTTTGACATCTATTAAATCTTCTATTGTCTTTTCCATCATGATTCCCAATGTATTGTTCTCATCGAAAATATTTACCAACACTCCACCACTGTTTAAGCACAATCTGCAGAGCTCAAAATATGTTTGATCACACATTTTGAACGTTATGAACAGCGCCGTATTATTTTCTGGACAACTTATCGTGAAAGGCGTTGTGACATTTATCGCCTATTGCGTGAAGTAGTATGAAAAAATTATGAACACGCCCCTAACATACAGCACATGCAAGTTAACACCTGAGCTCTAGCATTTCATTCTTCTTCTGTTCCCTTTATTTCATTAGATCTTTGAACATATCAGAGTATGGAGGAGGCCAACTTAGAGAGAGCACAAGCACGTTAGGCGACAAGAGGTCGTAAAATATGGGCATCGATTTCGGCCGCCAGATTTCGGCCACAAGAAATGTTTCCGTGATCCGCTGATACGCCATATTGCGACCTCCTAATGCCAAGCGGTAGAAGCGTGCCAACCAGCAGAAGAATAACCGCTATGGCGGGAGTGTATAATTAATGTTGGTTACAATAACTTTGTTTATTTCCTTGAGGAACTCTTTAATTGCCGGAAAAACGAAGGGCTTAATTGACGTAAGGAATGAAATGAAGGTGCTTCTCTTAGGCAAGGAAAAATCGGCGCCATCCGCGTATGCTTTTTAAATTTTTGTTTTGGTGTATACATTTGACGGAAGATAATCTTCAAGGAAAAAGTTGTGTTTGGAGAGTGTAAGCATTTAGTAATACCCTAGGTAAACATATAGCTGTGTAAACATATAGTTTCACTGTGTAAGCCTACGAAGTAATAAAACCAACAAAAATACAAAAGGCCGACAAAGACTAATTGTAGGATAAATATTAAAGTGATGCTGAGCTTAACTTAAAAAATGAAACATTGAGCAAGAAAAACCCGTGAATACAAATTAAATACACGTGAAACAAATAATTCCCTAAAATAATTGCTGACAAGAATATTAATTACCAAAAAATCACCCTGAAGTAAAATACCATTTTATATGATAAAAGTTGTACATGTTTTATATGTAAAAGTTGTGAAATTAATACTATGTGACCTCTTAATAACCGCAACGTATAAAAAATGGAAAATCTAATAAATAGTATTTATTTAACACTGTATAGTAACTCAATCAGTTCTGTAGCTACTAAAACTTGGCAAAAATTATTCCAATGCCAAAACGTAAAATAAAATAATCGTGCAAAGTCCAGAGTTTTAACAAGAAAAAAGCTATAGCCAGTGTTTAAGGAATTTATATACGAGTATTATAGTTATATAGTTATACTGCATGTTAAATCGACAAGGCAGACATTAATGCCTTGTGCAGTATAAAAATACAGTGTTGAATTTATTCTAGTTTGTCCTTAGATGTTTTGCAGATGCTTCACGTTTCCATCAATACATGTGTCCTGGAGGGTACTCCATACATCATGGTCAACTTCTGGATTTGCAAGCATTGCTTTAAAAATAGACATTTGGCAAATAGCACAGCTTGGGTTTACCAGTGCAATTCCATGTAATTACTTCTAATATTTAAAAAAATCTGAGACTCTACACACGAATTAAGACGGAAAAAAGAAAGACAGCTCAAGGTTTAGCAGACCGCAAAACATGTTAGGAACATGATCACACCTCCCAGCTTAACACAAGATGTTAAGGAGGTTAGTGGGGTGTGTTACCTCAACATGCTAAGTGAGTATGAGTTCAGCAAGGGTTTCAAAAATAATGTGAAGAGAGACCATGGCACCTCATTCTAAATTCAGGCATTCCAGAACTGTCGAAAGAAAAAGATATTTTAGAATGAATCAAGTTAGCAAAAAGAACACTTCAAACCTAACAACAGCATGAAACAGCATATGAAGTCTAAAAAAACAATGCACAAAAAAATATAAACATTGGAAGTAATCCAAAGCATTTCTACAAGGTTGGTACAAAGAGTATCGGTAACAATTTTTTCCTGACATGTACGTGAAGTGCTGAATTTTGACCATCGGTTAGGATTGTGAGTGATGGTAGATCATATTATTTACTATATATATAACAAGAATGGTTACATTTGCAGATGCTTTGTGTTAGGCTGAGGAGGGAGGGGTCCTGCGGCCTGTTGAGTGCTCGGCCGGGGCAGGGGGGAGGAGGAGAGCTGAGAGGCCAAGGTCCAGCCACGGGGGTGCCATGATTCAACAACGTCCCATCCGACGGGTGGCGCACTGCCCTTGGGATGTCGTTAGCTGGCATTATATTTATTCCTCCCCGGCCTGAGGTGACTCCTTCCCCCATAGCTCCCACTTGGATCTATTGGAGATCCCCATCAGGTCACACATTTCCTGACTCACCTCATTCCCTGCCATGTAGACCGATGGGAAGGGGAAAATAGGGTGTTTTCGGATACCACACCCCCTGTTGCCAACATGTTAGATGCACATCATCAGCTACTGGAGCATATGTAATCACTGTTTCTTTGTAATCCAAACCAGAATATGTCAATAACTTCGAACCTAGGGACAATATTAAGGAAGCAGTGGATCTATGAAGGACGGTATCATAATGACTAAATTTTATATTTATCAGGAACTACCAAACCCATGTAGGTGGGAAACCAGGACCGAGGCAATAAATAGAAAACGTACAATTGCTTCAGTACTACAACTTTGCACTTTAAAATGACACAACTATTCAGTCTAAAATGATGCCAAAAATTAAGGGACTGAAGATTAACTGAAGAGACTCCGTTGTAAAACAAATTGGATTCCCTGATGGGAATCGCATGAAGGTGCTATGAACAAAGGCTTTTCAATTAAGAGCAACCATTCTTTCATTCGTACACATTTTTAACATATATGCAATGCATACATCGTAAAAGCTTTACTTACATGACTTCAGGATTGTTTCTGCAGGAGCCGCTGCAATTTGAAGCTGCAGTTGGTATAACGTCACCATGGACTTGTGACACGCACAATGCGCTACATCAAAATTTTCTTTCGCCATAACCAATCGTCGACCGATTCGTATGTAATGATATAACATGAGGAGAGTCTTATCCTTATAGCACAGCTAGAAGATACTTTGCAATATTCAAAGAGGGGAGACAGTGGCTAGAGCTCCCATCGACCAAGAAGCTATTCTTACAGAAGCAAACCTCTGCCGCCGTTTTGAGAGATGACCGTTGAGTAAAGTTAAGAGCATTAAGAGAAATATTGAAAATTTTACTGGGTATACTGGCAATATTGGGTACATTGGCAATATTACTTTGTATAAGAAGTTATTCCCTCAAACATGACATTTTAAAATTCTATTCAGTTTTAGGTGTCGCAAGATAATGTTGACGGAAGTAGTTTTCAAATGAATAATGTTTCAAAGATGGGAATGTCGGAGCTCATTGAGTAATAGGTTGTGTTAAGGAGTTGCAAGGGAGGATTTGTGGGGAACTGGGCGGTGTAATGGAATTATGGGTTTACGGCAGCAGGGATTAACTCTTAAGAGATCGCAGGAATGAGGGGCGTGTGAGACCGGTAGTTACTTGAACATGTTAAATTTTGGCTAATATGCCATTGAAATAAAGAGAGAAGTAAAACAAAGGTCTTATTTTGCTCTAGTTAGACCTCATTTGGAATATGCCACAAGTATTTGGGATCCTTGGGAGGAGGTTTGGCAAAAAGAATTAGATAAAGTCCAGAGAAAATCCACCAGATTTGTCAAAAATTGTTACAATGAGAACACAAGTGTGACAGGTCTCTTAAGGGATTTCGGCTGGGATCCACTTGAGGTGCGGAGAGAACAAGCAAGGCTTAGACTTTTAGAAAGGTTCAGAACAAACGAGTTTCACAATGACACTAAACGAATTATTATAGCCTATATTACTACTTGGGTAGATCAGACCACAAAGATAAAATAAGGGAGATAGATTCCAGGGCAGATAGATATATATACTCATTCTTTCCCCGGAAAAATCAGGAATCATAATAGTAAGAAACAAAGTCACTTTAGAAATATTGAAGACATTTAATATACAAGTTAGGACAAGATTAAATGTTGTGCAGATATAAGGTATATTCGGGAATGCATGTGTTGCAAGCATGTAAGTAAAAAAGATTTTTGTATCAATATCTCCTTTGCCTGGACATGTTGGTTTTAATTGTTGGGTGTAAATTTGCATGGACATGTTGGTTTTGCATACGGTTGTATTATCTTTTACAGGTGGTGACCAAACACCCTCTCCCACTTGCCCTGATGACGGCTTGCGGGGTATTATGTAGATGCAAATGGAATGCCTTAAGCAATTTTTAGGTGATTACCATCACATGATGCCCCGTGGACATGTGAGGTATGCACCAAGATATTGGCGACGCCACTTTTGCTCATTATGGGCGCCTCCTAACAGCAAATATGTCTCCATGCTCCACTCCTATTAAAACGCACTAACATTGGATAAATGCCACAAAATGAGCAAAAACTTTAAAAACATAAAACTTTCATTAACATTTTAAAATTTATTAGGATACAAAAACAACAACATAGCCAATTTTTAATAAAATGAGCACAAAAATGTTAACGGTTATGTAATCACACAGAATGTAACATTTATTTCTAACAAACCTTCCCCTCAAATGTAAACAGTTTGAATAACAGAAGGCACAGCAACACATAAATTATCAATTTAGAAAAGGAAAAGCTGCCAAGTTAGGATGCTAAGATTAAAATTACACCACAGTTTCTACCTATTTATCACATGTGCAGTGAAAACATGAGCACCTTAAGCCATTACAACAATACAGACAAGATCAATTCACTTGTTTGGCTCTCTTAAAATTTGATTCAAATTTAAACCTTAAGCTTTTGAATACCAATTGACCTGTTTTTTGGGACAATGGTAGGAAATTTTAAAAATTTTCTCAAGAGGAGAGGAACATTAAAATTAATTAATATTTATAGAACCAATCGTGTACCCTCACTTTTCAAAAGGATTTCCTAAAAAATTAAGGTGCCTTTGTTTTCATTTTTTCTTATTTTCTAGAATTCATTTTCTTGACTGTTTGTTTTTATTGGGTCCACAAACCAACTCTTTCAGAGCATCATTTCTTATTTTTGGAAATGGACACGTTTTGAAGCAAAGGCAGTTAATGTTTCAAACTATGAATTTTGAAATTACAACTGAAAATTACAGCCAACCACAAATCAGCAAATTTGATATTCCCCATCAAAATATCATGAAACCAAACCACATCATCATAAAAATATTCTGTGAAGGATTGGATGCATATGTATCGCATCCATCTCCAAAAAATAAAAAAAAAACATTAAAACAGATTAACGGAAAAAAACAGGTACAATTAATATTTAGACTGCACATAAGAGGCCAGGAGAAAACATTTCTGTAATTTCAACGCCACATTTATATTATGAAATGTTTAAAATTTCTCTGTGACCATTACAAAAATATAAACGGCACACTTAGTATTGAGCATAAAGGCAAATCAAAAGGTGAATTTTTTACATGCCTTCAGGTGTCCCTAGCTGGATATTTTTTGACCTTACATTTGCTTTCTCCACACAACTACTTATTCAAACTAATAGCATTGGATAATTCATATTTGACACTTAGGTCAACACAATTTCCTCAATTTAACTTTGGTAAAGGCTAACTGGGATAATTTAGACATGTTTCTTTGATCAATTAAATTTCACCGCCAGAATCCTCAAAAGTGATGGAATTACAACAACTAATTATTTCAGCACACAACGAAATTTTCAGGCAACACAAATGCCAAGTACTGGATCCTCTGGCATGAAATTACACGTACATGCAACCTTGAAGGATTGGAATAGCTTTCCATTCCCTCACTTGGACAATGAGCAGAAAAGGTGAAAATCAACTCTTTCTTTCACGTGCTTCTCAAAAAGCCTGTCACCAGTTGCACAAACACTTCTTAATAAAAAAACAACGATTTTAACTAACTACAGTGTGATGTGAGATTAAAAGAAATGAGACGAGAATAGTAAAAATACACTCTCATTGTGCAGTTTACGCAGCATACATGTTCTAAAATGCCTTAGTCAATATTTTCTGAATAAAACAGAGACTTGAAGCCGACTCTTTAAAGCTTAAACATTACAGAC
Organism: Hetaerina americana; assembly: GCF_022747635.1. NCBI lineage: Eukaryota > Metazoa > Arthropoda > Insecta > Odonata > Calopterygidae > Hetaerina > Hetaerina americana. Next base: position 788,355 of record NW_027287117.1, read on the forward strand.
TACATTTCGCTGGCTTTATTGTGATGTTTCACCAAATGGCACTAGAAATATGTTCACTAAGGCACCAAATATCGATAGTTCATGCTGCACTGGGAACAATAGAGATTTGTTCATTCAATGCCAATTAAATAAGCACTCATGAGCCAAAACAATTTATGGATTGGCTAATTTGATCAAAGTGCAGCAAAATATTTTTTCTCTTGATGAGCCGGCGCAAATGCTATGAAAGCAAGGAACCAGCAAAGTGTTACACACCACTCAGGCTCACTTTAGCAGCCATCAGAGATGCACGGGACGGAAATATATTATACTTGAGCGATTCTACAGATCTCTTAAGAGAATTTTTAATTGCACTTAAAACATGGCAAAGAAATAGTTTGTTCAGATTGAGTCTGCAGGATATAGCAGTGCTGTAAATTCATTCCTTTGTCTATACTCTTGTCCCTAACTAGAGTTATCATATTTATGAGAATAAATATTAAATCACTGATAGTTAATTTCTATGGATTTGTCACCATGCTAACTGTAATAAAATAAGGAATGCTGAAAATATGTTTGTATTAGAAACTTTCGGAATCACTCTCAAAATTATTTAAAGACTTTGCACTGATTGATTTGATTGGACTGCATTGGTTATGAAAGAGCAGGATTAAATTTAGTTTAAAGCTGAAGGAAATAAAGCAACATAGATGAATGTCACTGGAAGCTTAGCAGACTGATTTCACCAAATACATGAATTATTTTATAAGACTCCCTATGGAAAAATAAATTATCAAAAATGATATTCCTGGAAAAATGTGAAATTCAAATGGGTGCTATTGATGGCATCGATTTTGCTCTTTTCAACAAGTTGAAAATGATAAGGAGAAGCCATCTACTGCCACAGCACTCAGCAGCTTCCATGAAAAGTTTTTGTACCTTAACATGTTACACAAATATTCCAACACATATTTATCAATAGCAAACAAAAACTAACAGGTGTGAAAAGAATATGAGAAATTATTTCATCAAAGAAGTTTTGGATAAAACGTTTGGACACATATTTGCTTTGCTATCTACAAAGATGGGCCCATAAAAGGCGGTCAGAATAAGAAATATATAAGAGAGACCTTAAGACAATTAGAAGAAAAAAAGTTGCATTCGTTCATTTTGAGTTCCTCAGTCACTAAAGGACTCAAATGTTTGATGCTCACCAGAACTTACCTCATCATGTAATTGAACGTGGCAAACAACTACTTTTTGGCATACATAATTGATCAGTACTTCATAATTGTCAATGAAAACAATTGCTAAAAAAATAGGGTAAGGAAAACTATCGATTAAGAAATGAGTCACAACCACATCCACGACACATAGTCACATGTCAACTTGGTGATATATGAATGAGGGCAGTTGGCTAAGGCTGCCTTTAAAATGATGATTCGACAAAAATAACCATTCAACAATGAGAACAAATGGAAAATAAATTATTCCCAACTTAATAACAATTGTCTACTCAAAAAAAAATGGAATAGGATAAAAAAGACAAACCGCTATTTTTACAGATGTCAAATTTGTGGATGTCTAATATTTGAAGGTGAAGTTTCCAGGGTAGCCAGCACACCCAAAACCCTCGAATGAATGCAACAAAACTATCCCTTCAAGGTGAACAGCATTACAGATAACTGCGGCATGTGCCACGGAGGTATGCAAAAAATCCATGCCACAAGAGGGTCCATGGCACCAGTCTCGGCAAAATCAGGAATCAATGTTTGTTGGACCATTGAGCAGGGGTCATCTCCAGCCTCATTGCAGTTGCTCCGCTGTGGTCACGGCAGCACTTGAGTTTTCCTGCCTCCAATGCAGGATGCTGCGCCAGAGCCTCAGTTCGATGCCACCCCTGGAGAACAAAGATTTTGGACATCTCAGAGTATTCACGTAGTTCATATTAGATTGGAGTCTGGTTAGGAAATATTTGCACGGGGGTGGGACAAGAAAATTTTTTGGTCTGGAAAATGTAGCGAACAGAACACTAGAAAGAAAAGCTAAGTCAAATTATTGTACATTTTCAGCCATCATAATCATGATTAAATTTGGAGTTCTACAATTACGAGGCATGTTCATAAAGTAAGTGAATTAGAGTTTTATATTTTTTAGAAAAAGTGTGTTTGAAATAAAAATACAGGATATATTGTTGATGCACTTGTTGACTCTTTTCTCACAGAGTCGCCATCCCATTGAACGCATGTGGTGAGTCACGGCAAAAAAGCTCCTTTATGCCCTCCACGAAGAACTCTCTCCCGTCAGGTTCTTCCCCCACTTCAGAACCTCTTTCTGCACCAACTTGGCGGCTGAAAATTCAATTCCACCCATGCGTGCCTCCAGGGAGGTGAAAAGATGATAATCTGAAGGCTCCAAGCCAGGGGATTATGGGGAGTGGTTCGAAACATCCCAACCAAATGAGTCCGAGAGCGACCCTTGGCTGTGTGAGGATGGGCACTGTCGTTCAACTAGCACACTTCTCCCGTCAGCATTCCCCTCCACTAGTTTTGAATGCTCCTTTTTGAGTTTTTTTAGGGTATAACAATATCATCGTTGTGCATTGATGATGGCCTCCCGCTGAGGCACAAATTTGAGGAAAATTCTACCTTTTTAGCACCAAAACACTAGTGGTTTCGACTCAAAAGCCTCCTGGTAGGTGGAAGGTCCTTAAGGATACGCATGTAAGCTTCTTTGACAGCACTTAGGGTCCCATGGTGGTGTCCTTTGAGGAAGGATTTCACTTTTTGGAATAGGAAATAGTCTCCTGGTGCCACACGGTGATTATGAAGGGGTTGGGGAATCATCGCGATGTCACTGCAAAAGGTCTTCACAAAGCAGACACTTCACTCTGCTGTTGGTCGTCCATCAAGATCTTCAGGATTAGTTTTTATGGCAGATCTTTTGCATCGCCAAATTTCCAGTGATATTGGTATGCACTGCCATCAATACCAATACGACCTAAATGAAATTAAGAATACAAAGTAACTTTCCACTGTCCTTTATTAGTGTACAACCGGTTTCAACGCTCAAGCGTCATCCTCAGGTACCTTGAGCGTTGAAACCGGTTGTACGCTAATAAAGAACAGTGGAAAGTTACTTTGCATTCTTAATTTCATTAAAATGAATTTCCACAAGGTTGAGCCAGGAACAATTGAATACCAATACGATCCGTGATAATGCACACACTTCACTGATGGTCTGAATTCAGCAGTTTACATGCATGTTGCACGTTGTCATTGGTTCATAACGTCAACAACTGTCCAGCGTGAGGCTTGTCACTCTTGGCCATCTTTGAAGAGCTTGTGGCATGGCTAAAAACTGCATGTGACATGCTTTCATCCTTGAAACACTTGGCTAATCATGCTCTATACCCAATTTCTCCAGTACGAAACGAAATTTGATGGCATACTACCGTCCAATCATTTGCTGCATATTTGTGCTTACAAAGAGTCTCTTGACAGGGGCACACCAAAAACACGATCCTCTCAGGTGATTGGCACTTTGTGCACGTCAAAGGTCAGATCCCCCTGACCAAGCCAGAATTTCACGAGCACACTGCTATGTACAGTTACGTCAGGAAAAAACTGTTCCCAATATCTTTTATACAAACCTTGTATACTCACTTTTTGGAATTTGACTTCAGATTTCAAAGTTTTTTGAAATGATTTAAAGAGTAAATCTACTAAATGAATTGGTTGACCAGTCTGAAATGTAGTTTGCCTTACAGGTTACACATATGGACAGGGATCAAAGGAGGTGGATGAAGATTCTGACTATGCTACTTGTCTTTTAGAATGTAATTCACAAGGACTTCAAGAGATTACCTTTTTATAATTCTCTAAGAGCATAAAATTACCCTAAATGGGTTGAAATTTCTTAATTTTGGAGAGGACTACACTGTAGGCGGACTTTGCAGTCAAGAGTAATGGTCATTTCGAGAGGAGACAACAATCACAGAGCATTTGGACATTTTGCTGGAGCGACACCTCTCAATCTGGCTGCTGATGGACAATCTCACTCCAAAACAAAACAGCTGGCAGAAAGACATTGAGGTAACTTCCACAGATTAAACTTGGGCAGGAATGAACGGATTGGCCTTATTCTTTTCATTATCGTGCAATTTGACTAAGAAGTGTATCACCATTAAGGGGCAGCAAATACTTTTTGGCATTTTTTTCATTTTCTCCTTAATGCTCCCATGAGCATCAGTATTTTAACAGTAGAAGTTTTTTCGGTGTGGCGACCGAAAGCTGAGGCCATTTGCACCATTAGGGATAGATAGGAAAGGATGAAGGCAGGAAAGACACCCAGTATTGGCATTAGCCAGCTCTTAACGAAAGGTGCCAAGGGGTCCGCAGTCTAACGTCCCATTCGACAGATGGCATACTCACTCAAAGTGCCTTCCACAAAGCACCTCAAGTAGGGAATGGGGTACGAGTGAAAAACATCTTCCGCCTTTAGGATTCGAACCCGAGCCCTCTGGGTGGGAAGCAAGTACATTAGCCACTGCACCATCCTGATCCACACCAGTATTTTAGGTAGTTACATCCACATAGTTTTGAAAGGACTTGCGATCTGTGTACATGAAAGTTCACCGATGGCTTGAAGATTATTTGTAGCCCCCACAGGTGACCCTTTCCCCATTTCAGTTAGCTAGTGGGGCCAACTACTGCACTCAATCAGGAACCGTGGAGCATGCCAATCACTTCACTATTCAACGCAGTGAGTTGCGCACCGGGATGAATTCCTTAATTTGTTGTCATTTTGAGTAAAACACCAGGGGGAATGCCTCGATAAGGGAACAATTCTTCAGAGAGCTGGCAGTTAGATTTCTGATATTGATCAGCCATCACAATATTGATTAAATACACCTGTAAAATCACCTCGCCAACTGTGACCACTATATCCGCAACAAGTCTCCCAACATAGCGAAATCCATTTCTACATTAAGCGATGCCATTTAAATTGTAGATACCCACAAAATCTATAGAATATGATTCCTGTATCCCTTCAACTCTACACTCCAAAACCAGAAATGATACAAAGGAATTTTCCCCCTTCTTGATAACCAAGAGACCACTTTACCTCCCTTTTATATTATGCCCTTGTCCTCCAAACAACCCTGGATGGACCCTGGATCCACAAGGCCCTTTATTCCAACACCCACTTTTCCTCTCAACTCAAAAGAATTTGAATTGAAAACTGAAGTTCATATGAATGTACTAGGAAACACTGATTAATTTTTCAATTGTCTTTAATTTATTATCAATGAGCCCTTACTGTAGAAATGGACGCTGCAAAACTAAAAACCCGACTAAACATATTTATACACATGACGCATTAATTAATATGCATTACCTTAGTCCAACTCGGCGCAAGTCACCTCGTGTCATGTAGAGACGAACATCATCCAGGGTGTAATCTTCATTCACAACCTTGAATGAAAAAACAACTGCATTTACTAAATATTTTTGCTTCAGAAAATTAAAGCATTGTAAGGGTTACTATTTATATGTCGATCCTTGAAAACACTACCTGCTATCTGACGTTTCCATCCGAAAGTTTGACCCTTTTAACGCCCACTTCCTTCAGAACATTTTGTCATTTGATCATAACATTTGCTGTTTACAGTGACTCAAAAATTTTGTCTCAGTGAAATTATGGAGTTAACTCGTGAAGTATGAAGATTTTGTTACAACTTTCGACTTGAATTATCAAGCAGGAGTATATCGATCAACTTACTTCAACTTTTGACGCTGAAGCCCCATCCTTTGCCACTGTGAAACGCTGGTATAGCAAATTCCACCACGACCACCGTTCCCTCAGCGACAAAAGTCATGAAGGCCGTCCAAAATCAGTTGTTGTGCCAGAAAACATTGATTCTGTGCAAGAACTAGTGATGGAAGATCGTCATGTGACTTATCGTGAGATTGAGGCATCCTTGGGAGTTAGTATGACGAGCATCAATAAGATATTGCGTGGACATTTAGCTGCGAAAAATTTTTGTTAACGTTGGATCCCATTTTTAATTAAAAATAACAATTTTCCACAAAATTAAAATTTAATGCGACAGGTTTCAATGTTACTACATCATCATCATTTTATTTCTGTGGAAAATTGCTATTTTTAATTAATCATGATATTCCACCATATCACGCCTGAAACGTCTCTTTTTGTTGGATCCCATGTTAGTCAACAAAAGCTCAAAAAGGTGCTCTTGTCATTGGTGCAAAGAAACGCTCAAAGAATATTATCGGGGTGCATCAAAACCTGTGTACAGTATCTAAACAGGTGACAAATTTTGGATCCATGCATCTGAACCTGAAACAAAAGAGCAATCCACAGTATGGGTCTTCCAAGATGAGCCAAATACGACAAAAGTGATTCGTACAGGTCGAAGCACATCAAAGCAAATGATCACCTGTTTCTCCGGAATAACTGGACATGTTGCCACTGTACCGTTAGAGAAATGTAGAATCATAAATTCTAAATGGTACACGAGCATTTGTTGGCCAGAAGTGCTTGGTGGAATACAGAAAAAAGAAGTGGCAACAAAGGACCATTCTTCATCATGACAATGGGCAAGCTCTCACAGATCCGCCGAAACAACTACGTACCTATTTGACAGGCCAAAACGTCAAATTGATGGGTCATCCTCCGTACAGCCCTCATTTACCACCAAAAAATGACTTCTTTTCATTCCCGTTTATCAAGATAAAATTGCATGGCCAATGTTTTTTGGTACCTGTAGAGGCCTGTTGATGCATTTAAAAACCATGTTTAGAAGGTACCTCAATCACAGCGGAGAAAGAGTCACGAAAACTGGTTCGAGAGCACGCAAAAGTGCATTGATTGTCATGGAGAATACTTCAAAAAACAAAAAAGCAATTTTCAACAAAAAATTACTGTCTTTTCATTATAATGCTGAAAATTTAATTAGCAACCCTCGTGTTGCATGTACCTTATTTCTGGGCCCATTGGCACAAAAGGCACTGTGAATTTTAGGTGGGAAATAGCAAAACATTCTTGGATCAGACCAAAGTATTTCAATGTTAACACTTTACGCAATTAAAAAGGACATTTGCCACTCTAAAAACGTTTATTGATTGCAGAATCCCACATACACTTTTCTTATCGCTAAATCTTCAGTAACAATGCATAACACGACAGTAGACGACAAGTTCGGTTCATTGGCAACCATCTTGATACTCAATTGATAATCAGAGTCCAACAATTGTCGAACACGAGCCACATTGTTGTCGGTTTTGCTGGTTGACGGCCGCCCAGAGCGTTCTTAGTGGTGGACCTCTTCACGGCCCTTAACCTTAAAGGCTTGTTACAGAACATACCACTAATGTGGACAAACTAGGTGGTTAAATAATGAAAACTTCGTTGCAATTTTCCACAGTTAAAACTTTATTGCCGACCATGGTTTCGATACACTGTATCATCATCACGTCAAAATTCAGGTCAAAGTCAGGGGAAAATTGCAACGAAGTTTTCATTATGTCTCGATTCCACAACATCACGCCTGACTCTTCACTTTTCGTAGGTGGTTAAACCTCGAAACTTGTGAGTAGGACAGAGCACAGTCTCCGTTAGCTTCACGAATCATTTCGTTAGTCTCCTCAAGAGTTTTTTTTCAGTTTAACACCAAATTTAGCAATCGCGTTATGTATTGGAATCATCAATTCCATGTTTTTCGTGGCACGGTTGGTGCGCAGAGGTTTGCAATAACTGACGTCCTGCTGCTTCCACAGCTTGGAGAGCACTGAGACTGGTTTTGTGGCAAAGCTTAACATCCCTCCCCCCACCCACCTACTCCAAGTGGTTTGATTCCACTTAGACCAATAGGAGCGGCACGGAAAATTCAATTGCATTACTTTCGGATTGCATTACCCTCTTTTTGCCATCACTGCTGGTAAAATCATACAAGGTTTGTTTGGAAAGCAAACTGCTTGATGGATCACAATCAGTGAGGTGTTGCCCTCTAGCTGCAGCTTTGAGAAGTAAAACGCCGCCTTGCTCGCGGCCCCATCTCAACTTCTCTCCGCACAACAGCGATTCTTGTCTGTGCTTGCAACCCGCTTGCTGCGCAAATTCAAGTGCTGGTGAGAAGGGAGAAGTTACAGAAGCAGCACATGTATGCGTGGAATTTCGTTTTAACCTCAGGAAGAGTGCAAATGAAATTCATGCAATGATTCAAGAGTCGTTTGGCAATGAATATGAGAGTGCAGCGTAGTGTTTTCATCAGTACAATCACTTTCTGCCTGGACAAACCTCAGCCGATGAAGAACTGAGAAGTAGACGACCAGAGACATCAACATATGACACCCACGTCAACAGTGTGAATGATTTATTGTGAGCAAGCCATGCTAACTGTTCGGGAGATTGCCAATAAAGGTGACATTAGTGTTTAATCATGTTCTACTATTTTGACAGAAATTTAGGGCATGCAGGGTGTCACATCCAAACATGTGCTGTAAGTGTTAACGGACGAACAGAGGTAAAAACATCTTGACATCAGCCAGGAACTGCTATATTCAGACGACAACCTAAACTTCTTTATAACAATCGTCAAAGGTGACGAAACCTGGGTTTATGGCTATTGTATAGAAACCAAAGCCCAGTCTTCAAAGTGGAAGGAGCGATCTTCCATAAAACCCAAAAAAAGCTCGGATGTCACGATCAAGCGTGAAGGTGATGTTGATCATTTTCTTCGATTGGGAAGGGATTACTCATTATTAATATATATCCCCAAAGGACATACAGTAGTGAATGGACAGCACTATATAGAGGTTATCTGAAGGTTAAGACACGCCATGTTGCGGAACAGACCACAATTGTGGACAAACAAGTCTTGGCGCTTTAATCGCGAAAATGCACCGGTGCACACATCATTAATTGTTCGTTAGTTTTTGGCCAAAAACAGCACACTGGCGATCCCTCCCAACCACTCTACTCTCCAGATTGTGCTTTGGTGGACTATACCCAAGTTGAAATCCACCTTGAAAGGATGCTGATTTGAAACTATTGAAGACATCCAACAAAACTGCACCAAGGACTTGAATGCAATCCAAAAAGAAGCATTCCAGGTGGCATTCTAAGGCTGGAAAAAACGTTAGGAACTTTATTGGTGGCAAATGGTTGTATTTTGAAGGTGATAAGCATGATTAAAGTGTAACTAATAAAATGAAGTATTTACTGAAACAGTCTCATCCGTTTCGAACAAACCTTGCATAATTTCACGGGATGACACTCATAGTATAGGAAAAGGTCTACTTTTAGCAAGCATCACCTCTCACTAGACTGCTGATAATATTTCAGCTTTATCCATCATATTTGTTCATTTTCATATTCGATTGAACCAACAAACTTTAGTTTATTTAGAAAAATTGAAAAAAATGATTTACGAGCAGTGATCAAACATTTCCATTTAAATGGCTTACCACTGAAAGAAATCAAAGCCGAGTTGGATGAAGTTCATGGCACATCTGCTCCCATGTTTGCGACTGTTTACTATCAAGTAAATGAGTTTATACATGGCCATATATCCACAAATGTTGAGCATCATTTCGGACATGCAGTGGAAGTGACTTCTTATGAAATGATCAACTAAATCCAAGATGTGGTTCTGAAAACAGAACCTAAGTATTGCATAAATGGTTAAAATTAGAATTATCTCCAAATTGAGTAGCTTCAGGCATGATGAGGTGGAAGTCGAACATAATGACTAGCTGATTTTAGCACTTTTCCACTTGATAACATTGTATTTCACGATTGGATTTCGATGCATTACATCACCATCAGGTAACAAAATGAAGTTGTGTGCCGTCTTATATACATTTAAGATTCCGGAAGGAGGGGATAGGACTTGGTAGGAAACGGGGGGCCAGGGAGAGAGAGAGAGGGAAAAGGGGGAGGCAAAAAAAGGGGGGGAAGACAAGGGAGACGTTTACAAAGGATAGCAGAAAAACAGCGTTTCGACCTTGCTCCTTCTCCCTCCCCCCCTCGTTTCCAACCACGTCCTCTCCCCTCCTTCTGGAATCTTAAATGTATATAATACAGCACAAAACTTCATTTTTTTACCTGATGATGATGTAATAAATACATTGAAACCCGGTTGTAAAATAAAATTTCATCCAGTGGAAAAGTGCTACAATCATTATTTATTAGAATTACCTTGTTGGATCTAAAGAGAGAAAATTGCCAAATGGTTTTGCATTTAAACTTGAAGTCGTAAATTAAACCTTAGAACATGGAAACAAACACTTCACAACCAATTTTCTATCACCTTGGGATATGCCTGTGACCACAACTACTTCGTAAGCCTTGAATGTTTGATCACTCAAAACCATATCATGGATTTTGTAAATCATTTCACGAGTTCCACTGGATTTACCGAATCATTCCCATCTTTCATCTATTTCAGTGCTAACCCTTTCAAATGGTAGAGTTTAATCACTGCACAGAAGTCATTATTTTCCATTTTCCTAAATGAAGGAACATTTGTTGTTTCAATCAACTATGAAAATGAAATCACTGGATGGAGTATTTGTAGTAGTTTTAATGGGAGGTGACCGACAGCTGAGGTCATTTGCTCCGTTAGGAATGGATAGGCAATAGGATGGAAACCCGGCATAAGCATTAGCCTACTCTTAAAGAAGGTTGCAAAGGGGTCACACAGTTAAATGTCCCATCCAACGGAAGGCATACCAAATCAAAGTGCTCTCCACAAAGCACCTGAAGTAGGGATCAGGATATCACTGAAAAATATCTACCACCTGCAGGATTCGAACCCAGGCTCTCTCAGTGGGAAGCCAGTATGTTAGCCATCTAGGGCGATCCACGGGATGGATATAGCTGGATAGCTGAACATTGGATAAGGCTGAAATTTCAACAGTCGTCTAGTGAGAAATTGGGATTGCTAAAAGCAAACCTTTTCCAACGTCCATGGTGCCCGTTTTTCACTTCTTCCACCCTCATCCACACCCACATTACTAACGCTTCCAAATTCATGCCCATCCTCTTTCCTCCATGATCAAGCTTCTGAGCCATACAATTCCAATGGCAGAAATCCCTATAATATGGAAGAAAACAGCAGTAGAATTGTGGCTATTCCAACCTTTTCCGCAGAGTAGTGATCCATGCCTTGGGAAAGCAGCCATTCCATCAACTCATGGTCATACGTGTGACTGCCGCTATCCACTACGCTGATCTGAGGCAGCAATACGGCTGGGCTGACACCACCATCAGACTTGGAGGCCGTACTATGCGAGCCATACCTATGTTGGGATAAAACCAATAAAATTACTCGAACAAAGCAAAATAATGCGCAAAGCAATAATGTCCAGGGAGGTCTGTGTAAGTCCAGTGAGTCCCTGTCTGTCCAGCGTCTGTGTAAAGTGCAATTGTGGAGCAATATACATCGGACAGACAGGGAAGAAATTCCAAGAATGAGTGAAGGAGCATCAAGCATGTGCAAGAAATAAAAAGATGAACTCTCAATTCGCAAAGCATTTGATTGAAAATAACCATAAAAGTGATTTTGATTTCGAAATTTTACATGTTGAAAGCAAAGTCTATAGATTAGACGCCTTAGAACAGTTAAAAATTTTAAATAGTGTTTGTTTAAATGAAAATATTGTTAACGAATTTCTGTATGCCTCCCACTCTCCCCTCCTTAAAGTCCCAATCCTCACGGTGGCCGATGACACTCCCCCCTCCCCTTCATCTAACCCTCTCTAATCCCCTGACTCACGAGAGCTCTACAATGTAGACTTCTCCCTCCCACTCCACATTCCTTCAACCTTGCGGAGGTGACGCCAAACTGCCCTCCCCTCCGGCACGCAAACCCATCCTGACTTTACCCCTCCCAAACCTTCCTGATTTTCTCCACCCCACCCCCGCCCTGGCTGTATATATAAGAAGGGCTGCAAATGTAGAGAGCTCACCTGATGATGAAGTTTTACTTCGAAACCTGGGTCGTGTGAATAAATCGTTTTCGTGTGGAACTACAAAGTTAGTTCTTTCGTTTATTTATTAGTAATCATGGCAGCCATTTTCATGCCTGAGATGGGAAAAATACATTATGGTAAGTATTTTTCAAGCAAATCTATGCACTTGTAGGTCAAAGTGAAACCCTTGTGCCCCTTAAGAAGATTCCAGCTGATTTTAGAGCGTATTTTGGAGTAAAGAAATTGAATTTTACTGGCTGGGAAATAGGGTAATCAACCTGACGGTAAGTTTGACAGAAGACAATAAATTACTAACCCCTAAAGGCATGTAAGATTCAGAAATCAATCACAGGAGGGAAGGATACGTACCCAGTGTCTTGCCTTGACCTTCGATCGTCCCCTCCTCCACCACCCCATACACCATTCACCGTGCTCCAGAGGAGAGACAGCTGCTGCACAGCCTGGCTCAGGAGTGTGGCATTGAGCCGCTGCTCCTCGAGGGAGTTCTTGAGAACCTCTTGGCACGCCTTCTGCCCATCCACAAGGTCCTGCAAAAGTCTGGCGAGGAGAGAAGGAAAATGAGCTAGTTTGGTGTGCACTTGATCACAAAGTCTAACTTAGATCCCTAGCTTGCCTTTAAAACATCAAAATTTACCTCTTATAAACATATATTATGCTCAAATGCCATCTTCATTTTCAATACACAGGTACAGGCTTATTTCTACATGAAGAATTCATATTTTATGCCGATGCAATTTTAAGGAGATTTCGATTTCGTTTTTCTTCCTGCACCTTGGATTTCAGAAAATGTTTTCCAGAAAAGAGTGCTCAAGTACATACGGACTGGTGGGTTTATGGGAACAAATGGATTATTGTCAAAGAGTAATGTACTGGTCAAGGTGGGTTCTTGATGGATCTAGTACTCTGTTACACTTCCAAGCCTCATTTAACACAATGCTAAACGAAAAGTCGAAAACCTGAATTACAGTATACTACCTTGATCAAAAAGTTCCCGGAATAACCACCGTGTGGCGCTCCCATCGTTCCGATTTGAGTTCTGTTTTTTTTGTTAAATTGGTACATCTGTTGTTGATATTCCCTTTAAATCTTAGTGTCATAACTTGACATTTACAAAAGTTACGTAGCCGAGAGTACATCTATCTCTGTGTGTGTTGGCGATTTTTTACAATTTCAGAAATGGATTTAAATTTGCAACAACGAACTTGTATTAAATTTTGCGTAAAAAACGGATTTAGTGGCGCACGGACGTTGGAAATGTTGGAAAAGTGTTTCGGCAACGATTCTCTAAAAAAAACGGTCGTTTACCAGTGGCACGAGCGGTTCAGAAGTGGTCGTGAGTCAATCAAAGATGATGAACGCAGTGGCAGACCATCGACATCGAAAGTCGGTGAAAAAATTGATAAAGTAAAAGAAATGTTGGTCAATAACCGCAAATTAACCATCAGAGAAATAGCGGAGGACTTGAACATTGCCTATGGATCCGCCCAAGACATTGTGGTTAATGATTTGGGTTTCCGTCGTGTAGCAGCAAAGTTGGTGCCAAAAGACCTCAATTTCATGCAAAAAAGAGACCGTGTTGACGTCGCAAAAGACATGATTTGCGAGGCTGAATCCAATCCCACATTCATCAAAAGGATCATTACTGGAGACGAGACGTGGGTTTATGAGTACGACACGCAATCCAGACATCAGGCAAGTGAATGGCGTTCACCAAATGAGCCGAGACCAAAAAAACCACGTCGTTTTCAGTCAAAAAAGAAGGCAATGCTGACGGTTTTCATGGATTACAACGGTGTAGTGCATCATGAATTTTTGCCAGAAGGCCAGACAGTAAACAAAGAGTATTATTTGGGCGTTATGAGACGTTTGCGTGAAGCAATTCGCCGAAAGAGACCAGAAATGTGGGCAGAAAACTCGTGGATTTTGCACCATGATAACGCACCGTCGCACAGTGCTATCATTATTCGTAATTTTTTGACGAAAAATGCAACAAATACCATCCAACAGCCACCGAATTCACCTGATTTGGCTCCCTGTGACTCCTTTCTGTTCAATCGAGTTAAAAAACCATTACGGGGAACGCGTTTTAGCAGCCGAGAGGAAGTAATGGAAAAATCGCAGGAAGCACTGATGGACATACCGAAAACCGAATATAAAAAATGTTTCGAGGATTGGATCAAGCGCTGGCATAAGTGTGTTGCAGTCGATGGGGATTACTTTGAAGGGGACAATATAGATTTAGATGAATAAACTTGTATTTTTAATTTTCTGAATAAATTCCGGGAAATTTTTGATCAAGGTAGTATACCATTCTTCAAATTCAAATACTTCCTGCTTCTCCTTAGCCCATTCAAAATGCCAACTCTTTTTTTCCTTTACCTTGAGGGAATTTACACACTAGAGGTCCGAGTCACTCCGTCAAGCAGAGTTTTATGATGCCAGACGGTGATACTCCACCTGCTGTGATTACGAGTGAGAGAGTACGAGTCTCACCGCAGGTCAATGCATTTACTTTAGGGGTCAGAGTTTTATTTGTAACCACAAGCTTCGCTTTAATAGTTTGGAGAGGTTTCAAGGGGTGTAAAAGGAAACTAAACACCCCATCGTTCACAAACTAGCCAGCTCCCATTTGATGCTAACCAAACACCTCAACATCCCACAACGAAAAAGAACTAGACAACATGAAAACTATAGCCATTAACAAAGGATAAGAGTATAAACCTAATAGACTCCCTATTATGTAAGAAGAGAAAAACCTAAGCATTACAGAGCATAACTTCTTTAACCCCTGAAACCTCTTCCTCCTCCCAAAACTTACAATGTTGGTTCCAGATCCCTTATAAAGCAATCCCAACGACAAAGTGAACAGAATTCGGAAAAGTGGAATATATGAACTGACATGGGACTCCTGCCCCTCTATCACTCACCCTTTCCACCTCGTACTTGTTCCCCCTGCCACAAAACGTTTTGTAGAATCGCATGGTATTTATGTCGATGTCAAATTAAAGCTGGTTTTAAAATATCTCATCATATTAACTAACCTCTGATTAAAGCAAAAATTTGCTTTGTAATCTACAGCCCATACCAGACGTTAAAGAGCATTATCAGTAGAAGACAGTGGTATCATGGCTAGCATGTTCACATTTACTAACGAGCAGTCTGAATTGTTTATTAAACTGGACTTGTCCTAACTTCCATTTTAATCATTATTATTATTAGGTAACCTATCGGTTAAGGTAGGTTTTTGGACAAAACTACCATATAAATATCTGGTCTCTCCTAACAAAACACCACCCTACATCCTACTCCACAACAGGCCCCTCCTCATCTCCGCATACTTCCTTCCTCCCTCATTTCATTCAAAATCCCTATTCTATTCCTGACTCTTCCTTCCGCTTTTGCCTATCATTCTCCCATCTATCACACTCTTCAACAACCCACTGCCGATCAATTTGCCCTTCATTCATTATTCCTGCCTCCTTATGATTTCTCCCAACCATCCCCTATTCTCACCCACCATGCCGAGCACTTCCTCATTTATCTTTCATAAAATCCACTTCACCTTCTCCACACCCACACTTCAAAAGCCTCCACAACCTACGCCTATCATCCAGCTTCAATAACTGTTTCCACACCGTACATTGCCACTCTCCACATCAAAGTTTTAACGAGCCTTTATTCCACATCCTTACTCAGCATCCCAGCCATCAATTCCTTCACTGTGAAAGCATCTTTGAATAATGCAATTCTTCTCCTTACCACCCTACTACTTAAAATATTTTGGTCCAAAGCACCTCTGAGATACGAAAACTTTTCCACCAGCTCTAGTTTTTTCCCTCTTACTTTAACGTTAAGCTTAGCCTTTGTCTTTCTGGAAAACTGCATAACTTTTGTTTAATTTGTCGTAGATTGATTCTTATCCCATACCTATTGCACTGACATTCCAACGCACTCAGCAATTCCTGCAATCCCTTGGCTCACCCACAAACTAAAGCTTGATCCTCTTCTAACATTAAGTGATTCTATGAATTCCCGGCAGACTTTCATTTCTACCTCCAGTTCTTCCCCATGCCTCTCTGATCATTTCCTCCACATATACGTTGAAATGCACCGGTGACAATGGACAACTCTGCCTTACACCTCTTCCTAACACTACCCATCCACCCCCTCAGTTCCCTACTTGCACCTGAGCAGTCTGACACGTACAGGTGGCAGATTAGCCTCCTCTACCTCCAATACTAATACTTAATTACTGTTCCACATTAGCTAATGATTAGTCTGAAGCTGATAGGGTGGACCCTCCCACCACCTTCTGGCAGAGGTCCTTCTTCCACCCCCCCAAATCACACGATGTACGCACCTGTTGTTCTCTGCCTTGAGCTGCTCCATTTGCTCCTGGATCTCGAGGAAGAATCTAGAGGCCCTCCCACCCAGCGCCCCCCGGATCCCATCCAGGGCTTTATTCGACTTGACCGAGTTGACCGTTGAGGAGACCACTGAGTTGGAGCGGGAGGGGGTTGGGTGTGTGATGATGGCACCATCAACGTCCACGCCTCCGCCAAGTGTTGAGGTGCTGCTCCCTGCCCCACCCGGAGTCGCTGCCGTCATGTGGGGAGATGGGGGGATGGCGATGGGGTGCAGAGAGGGGACGGTGGCAACACCACCCCCAATCACACCCCCGATAATACCCCCCCTTGATGAGTGGTGGTGGTGATCCTGACCAGCCAGGTTGGCGCCAAGCTCTGCCAACAGCAATGACACCATTGACAATTATTATTACATCACCATTAGACAACTTGCTCAACGAGACCACTTTGCACACGATACTACATGGATTCATGCAAGTCTTGGCCTGATTTAAGTCTTGTGCAGCACAGCAATTTTTCTATGCTAAAATTATGGACAATTATTGCCCATTTCTCATGGTGCTGAATTTTTTAAATTCCTGGTCCAGCTGATTTTGGATGGAAGGGTAGTAGACTTTTATATCAACATTACTTGAAGAAGAAAATTGATTCCAATCTGCTTCTTCATCTCTCCTCTCCTTTTTGGCCATAAAAAGACTCCTACCCTGTTAATACAGATTGGGTTTCTTGAGGGGATTCCTACAGGGTGTGGCCTAACAAAATTCAATTTGAAATTCCCACAGTTTTATATCACACGTAGAGGTCACCATTGGTGCCCAAATAAGCTTTATGAGTGTATTGAACAGTACCAATAACCTCAAATCGCCGCAATGATGAGAACAAGTGAGAAGTTTAACTGAAGAGCTGCGATTGTTTTAAGTGTCTGCGCTGGTTGCTCGAAGACAGAAATTATTCGATTCTCAAATTTTCAGAAATGTTCATAAATAGTTCGATTTGGTACTCGGGATCGACAGTAAGTAATGTTGTCGTAAAGTATGAAGTAGATTGAGTCGAAATGGCCATACAACGTTTTGCAACACTGGCGAGGAAACTCACTCGAAGGAGCGAATTGCCAGGATGCCTGACACCATCCAACGGACTCAGGGGCTCATTTTTGAGGATCCAGAGAAATGGATCTGAAAATTGTCATTGGTATCATACTTTACACTTTAAAACTTCACTTGGCAGAATTGTTTGATGTCTAGAATTAAAAGAGTTTGTAATTTTCCACAGACTTTATCTTAAGGTACAAGACGTTTCACTGACTTGCGGCATCATCAGGTACAGGTTACGCATACAGCTGTTGAATATATACCCTTCGGACAAAGGAGAGGGGGGGGGGGGGGTGGCAATGTCGGAGAGGGAGGGAAGGTGGAAAAGTTGAAGGTGAAGGGTGGTTGGGTTTTTCGGGATGTCAAAGTCGGTGGTCTGGGTTTTTTCGGTTGAGGGATGGAGAGGCAGTGGCATGTTCATTATAACTAGGCATTGAGTTTGGTTAGGGGCATGGTAGGGTTAGGGGTGGATGGGTGCGTAGACCCGTTGGATTTGCTAACCCTTGATAGGGTGTGGCTATATATGAGGGAGAGGGGAGGGATGGGCATATAATTGCTCATTACAAAGTATTGTTTTGGGATTTGTGAAGTGCCTTTGAATCTCCATTAGCTCGAGAGAACCCATTTTCCATCCTTTAGGGAGGACATGTAGTATTTCTGGGACAAAAATTGCTATTATAGTTACAATCTAAGAGGTGTTTAGTAAAGAGGGAATTGGGGTTTTGCTTTTTGTGACACTTGGCGTGTTCTTGAGTTTGTGTTTTGAAATTCCTCCCAGTTTGACCAACATAATAAGTGTTGCACTTATCGCATTAAAGTTTGTAGATGCCTGATTTGTTAAATATATCCTGTTTGTCTTCGCCATTTGCTAAGATTTTGGAGAGCTAGATTATGTAAATCATCAAATACCCCTGATGTGAGGTCTGATTATCTCAAAATGGAAACAAGATCCATGCTAAAAAGACTTTGTACTTTTCCACAGATTTTAAATCTGTGGAAAGTCTTCTTAGTATGGGTATGAAATACTTCCACAAAGTGAAGCCTGAAACAGTAGAATATATGAAAACAAGAGTATTATCTCCTTATCAGCCAAAATAAGAGATTGTGTGACAAACATAAGCTACTCGTAGCCAATGATAATACTTAAGAAGCATGAAATATAATAAACAAGGCAACTAGCAAAACTGTAGATAGCTCAATTCCTGATGAATATGATATTTTGGTACAAATATCACTGATTGCGGACAAAAAAATGAAACTTTTTTCAGTTTTACAAAAATCCAGGAACATATTTCCAGGCCAAAACAGTCAACTGCTCATTAAAATTGTAGCCCATAAATATTGTATCTCTACCCTCATTGAGAGGTTTTTGCCTGACTATTGAGGATTTCACGAAAACCTCCAGGGATGAATGGAATACCGGGAAAATTGCTGTTGGAATGCAAGGATTATATAAATGGACCCCAAATTTTTTTAATAAAATGAATCTTTGAGACATGAAATTTTCCCTGAACAAAGGGCAATTAGTAAGATTTGTTGGTGCTGATAATTAAAAGGGAGGATAATTGCCAAAACGAGTTCTCACCAGGCGAGAGGACAGTGATGGCTGCTTGAACGGCATTCCTCACGAGGTTGTCGAGTGCGAACATCCAGTGTGGCTTGATGCTGTGGGAACGCAGGACCACGTTGACCTGGAATAAATCAGGCAAGGATGAGTCCTCCTCTGTATTGATACCTTCCTGGGAATGTTAGACGAGAGTGCCCCACGTGAGACTTCTTCCTTAGTTTTACCTTTGAAGGGGAAAACGCTACACTTATCTAAAGTCTACAATCTACAATCACCAGCAACCTAGGTCATAACTTTTCCACCTCCCTTCAGTTCTGCCATCATTCATGATGGCAGAAAAGTTGAGGTTTTGGTCTTCCATGGTAGACAAGCAAGGAACTGGCCGGAGATAGTTTTGTCTAATGACAGCCACAGGTGAAGTTGAGTGCCAAGGCAATTAAACAAGCCTTTGAGCCTTTAAACTATCAAAATGGAGTTCATTTTCAGACAGAGGTAAGGAAGTTAGAAGTAGATGGATACATTTATAAACACATAGAACGTGAAAAGTCTCAACCATGTTCTAATTTTTACGATTTGCTTCATAAACAAGGCACCAAGACTGAACCTCAACTTAGCTAATCACCAAAATAAAAAAATTCTACCAAATCTGTGATAAATCCTTAATTTATTCATTACAAGCACGTACCATTAATGAGAATATATGCCATCAAATTTGATCCCTCAAGACATTGCATTCACATTTTTGTGAGCAATCAAGACAGCATGCTGGAGCCCAGAGGGTAAAGAATTCAACACCTCAAAAAATTAACTTAAGTTCAAATCCGGATTCATAATTTGTTGCCATAATTATGGCAGCAGATACATTACACACAAAAACAACACAAAGGGAACAATTAACAAAATCCAAACACATCCACTCATTGAATGGGATCTTTAAATAGTTATAAGCATGGCTGCAAATTACAACTCACCGCATCTTGGAAGAGGTAAATGGCAAAGTTAAGTTGATTAATGGCAACCGCATCAAAGTCCAGCTCCTCCTTGAGTGTATGGATTGCACTTTCAATGAAATCTCTGTTTTTGTCCGGGATGTATTCCTTGAGGCCTCGCATCAGCGTCTCCAGATGAGACTGGAATCAATGAGTACACAGTTAACATGCGAGCATTCATTGCAGTGATGTCGAAAACACACCAAATGGGGCAAACCCCAAAAGGATTACATGCCGAGGATTTGCATTTAAGTGGAGTGGAGGGGGAGAACTCGACCAAAGCAAACCAAGAGGCCGGCACAGGCTTCTGCTAAACATGTTGGCACCCATGACCCTGGCTAGATTGGCGGCATATGGTTTATTAAATCCCATCCACCCAGATTTTGATAGCACTAATTCATTGCCTAAGTGTCGAGTAGCCTAGGAGTAAAAAAAACTTGACCCAACTTCCTGCGGGGTAAAAGAGAAGAATCACTAATCTGATAAGGATTTATAAAGGTCCTTAGTCCACAATCATCATGCTGATAGCACATCAGATGATATCTTGATGCAAATAATTTTTCCAATGAAAGCATATTTTTTTAGCAATTGTTTTAAAATTAAATGTTTGCTGTTCATTGAAACATCCAAAATAATTCTGTGTCCCCTATTTTTTTAAAGATAGTCATTTTATGATAGTAACAACAATAAAAAATTACAGGGTTTAACGGTTGAAAGACCAAGGGATATTTTCTTAAAATGTCAGGCTAGTACTTATAAAACCCACAAAATTTTTAAATAGTTGAAAAGACATTAAAACAGCACAGGCAGTGGGGTGGCATATCACTCTTTTCATTTATGCAATCAATAACTTAGGTCCAAAAAATATTATGACAATGGTCATCAACAATTATGAAAGTATTAGGAAGTCTAAAGAAGGATTTAAAGCAACAAAAATGTCAGTTCTGCAGGAAAAACTCAACAGTCAAGTAAGACTGGATCATGACATAACACAGCATCACACTTATGTCATTACCATTGTCAGCACTGTTTCTCCAAGATCCTTTTCCAGATTCCTCATCCAGATGTCGCATATCTTGCCCTCGTCCTGGCTCAGCACTTTGGTCAGTGTCATCCTCCTCTGCGAATCCTTCTTCAGGAGGTAGAATCCATCCTGCTCACTTGCCTCCGTGTTGCCCAGCAACGTGTCGGCCGTCGCTCCAGACGTCCTCGTCACTGATGCACCGAGGGGGGAGCCAACAGTCCCCCCGACCCCAGGGGGCAGCAGAATTCCTTTGCTGGTGCCACAGGTCACGGGTGTCTCCACTTCGGGAGACATTGGACCCCCGGAAGAACTCCTCCTCGATGCCAGCGAGCTCGTGTCCTCAAGGTCTATTGTCGAAATGCTGAGCAAGCAAATAACAAAATGCACGTGTGTGCAAAGCATTATGCCAAGGACACCAAATACACGTCTACAAATATCCAACTGTAACTTGACTCAAGCTGTCCAGTCTCTGATCGAATTGGATTGCTGCACAAATGAACTTGCCTGAGCAATAGGCGATGCAAGGATTGAGCATATATGGCAGAAACAAAACAAATAAAGGTATCAGCAGTGATTGGATAAAGTGTTAAGAAATAACTGGCTAACAATTACTTTCATTGAAAGAGTAGCTGATTATAAGTGAAGTGCGTGCGAGGAAGTCTAAGAGTCATAAATCTACACTTCCAATTCCCCAAATTCACTCAGTTTGAGATTTTTCCCCAAGCCATACGTTTGACTTCTCCAGACCACAATTTTGATGATTCTGCGAAAAAGGGTGGAACTCTGGCAAAGAACCGTTTTCCAAACTTAAATATTCATCAACATCATAGAAAAAGTTGTATTGAATGATAAGCTACTTAAACTATCTCCACTTGGCTCCTCTACCTTAGTATCACATTGGATGTTCACACCCATTAACTTGCCTGGTCAGCATTCCATATAATAATTGAATTTAGGATGAAAAATACAAAAAGAGGAAACAACGCACGTGATTAAGAAAGAGCACTTGAGAGATAATGGTTGGTTATAATTATATATAATCAAAGGAAGAGTAATTGATTACATGTAACAGATTCAAACATAATTCATGCAAAGTACTCTGGATTTGTAACTTGGTTAACCTATTCATGTTTTTTTCTGACCAAAAATGCATTTTTCCTGGATTTGGTAGAGTTGACTTATAAATGGTAGATATCTACCTCTCAACTATCATCGCCACTAAGCAAATCAGACTTATCGCCCTGCTACAGTGCATCATATCATTTGATTCTTTTGAAGGTACATTATGCATGATATGGTTAAAAATCACACAGAAAAGGAGTATTTTACAATTATTCATTCCTAATTTTCAGAATTTTACTGAATTTATTAGTAACACCAAGTTTTTCATTGACTCCTATTCAAATACAGAGTTATCTTGCAAAACAAGATCTTTGCATAACCTAGTAATTAGCATGAGCAAAAAATATAGCAAAAAACCACTTATTTCACACATGCTGTTTTGCTTAACAAGAAAGTGAGATTCTTGGAATTATTGCCAGCCTGCCGCCTTGGTTAATTTTTATCACTCACTCTGCCAGCATCTTAGTGTCACTAGTAATCACTTATTTTTTTAAACTTGTGTTCAGAGATATTATTGTAATATTTGCATACATTATTTGTTTTCTTTGACATCATTTGCGATTTTTTTGCACAAAGAGTAACAATCCAAACAAAAATGCCACGAAAGAAAAAACGACAAGAGGACAAAAAAATAACCATATAAATGAAAAGTAAAATCGTTGAAAGCGAGAATAAGGCTTGATCATGGCCGATAAAGTATACAATATACAATCAGTCGACATCAACGATCTGCACTATCCTTAAGAACAAGGTAAGGATGGAGAATGCAAAGAGATGGATGCTTAGAATGGAATGAAAAGAATATTTACGCAACAGTTACATATTTTCCATGATGTTGAATGGTTGCTTCTCATATAAATAAACAAAAAGCAATGGCAAGAGAATATCATTTGTGAGAAAGCAAAAGTCATTCTCGTAGACTTTATTAAGAAGATGCCAGGATAATAAATGGCTGAAGAAGTATTTAAGGGGAGCCATGTGTGGTTTGTGAGGTTTAAGAGAAAAACCACCATCCACAGCATTGTGAGGCATGGTAAAGCAGCAAGCTCCAACTCAAATGTTTTCCAAGATTATTCGGGTCTCCCACCGGGTCCACTTTCGTAGGTTTGCCGACGTTTCGATGGCCGAGTCGTCCATCGTCTTCACTTACGCTTGGCAACCACGCTCTCCCCTTCGGACTGGGAGTACATCGACCGCGCCACAACAGCCAGTGGGGAGTTACTGCTCCACAAAGACACCGACAGGCAGAAAAAGAAGTTCAGCAGTCTTCCTACTATATACTACCATATACCTTCCTACTCATATAAGGCGGCCAAATACCTGAGTAACTACATGCCCTGAAGACGATGGACGACTCGGCCATCGAAACGTCGGCAAACCTACGAACGTGGACCCGGTGGGAGACCCGAATAATCTTGGAAAACATTATTCGCCGGGAAAGTACCAGATCATTCTCCAACTCAAATGTAGCAGAGAACTTCTTCGGCGAATTCAAGAAGCGGGCAGATTCTGCGGTTCGCCTGTAGCAACAGGTTTTTCATTGTGACGAGACATCACTTCTGGAAAAGTATGCTGAAGTGATGTAACAGCAGAAGAGAATGCATTAACCTGACATAAGCCAAAGAAAGACTATCCCACACTTCTATTTTGTGCCAATGCAAGGATAGATTTGCATATTTAATCACTAGTTGTTTATCATTTAGGAAGTCTATGACCCTTCAAGATGTATTGAGTCCAGAAGAACAGAGTAAATGTGATTTATTAACCGTAGATCAAATATGCATTCCAGCTTGGTTCATTCTGCAATAGAAGAAAAGATGAAGCTGATTCACAATCCTAAACTATGTAAAAGGTTTCTATATAAAGTGTCAGGAACATTTTTTACCCGACAAGTATGTGCAGTGTTGAATTCAGACTGTCGGTTAAGTGTGTGCATAATTGCAGATCGTTATGGCAATGATAAGATGACAGTGCACATTATAATCACTAAAAACTTGGCGATTAGAAAGATCTGTTCTACACTCTTTGCGACGGTCTTGACGGATGACCAAAAGAGCACAGCAAAGTGTGTCTGTTAGCGAAGATCTTCTGTAACGGCATCACGACGATTCCCCAACCCCATTACAGTCCCATCTTGACACCGGCACACTATTTCCTATTCTCTACAAAATGAAAAGCCTCCCTCGAAGGACAAACCTTTAGTGCTGTCAAAGAAGTCTGCATGGATACCGTTAAAAACCTTTTGGAATCTGCCTACAAGGGAGCCTTCGAGTCGTGGAAAAACTACTGGCAAAAGTGTGTCGACGCTCAAGGGATATTATAAGGTAATCTACCGGTTAAGGTAGGTTTTTGGATGGACTCAACTACCAAATAAATATTTTGTGACTCATAACAAAACACAATCCAGCAACCTACTCTACATCAAGTCCCTCTTCATCTCTGAGTACTTCATCCTGTCCAGCATCCCTGTCCTGTTCCTGCCCTTTCCTTGTTTGCCTAACATTCTCCCCTCTATTACAGTCTTCAACATCCCACTGCCGATCAATATGCCCTTCATCCATTTTTCCTGCCTCCATAGGATTTTTCCCAGCAAAACCTTCTCTTCACCCACCATACCAAGTACTTCCTCATTTGTTTTCCTTTCGGTCCTGTAGCAATATATAAAATAAATTTATTTCTCTGTAACTTTTCCTGATACCTTTTATACAAAACACTAGCTGACCCGGCGAACTTCGTACCGCCTAACAATCAATGAACAGTTCAGTTACACCATTTATAAATCATGAACGGCTGCACCAATTTTAATCATATTTGACTTGTTATATTAGTGTAAGGAAAGAAAATTCAATAAAACTACAAAAATAAGTATTACAACGGCTTGTCAGAAAGATATTTTCTTTATTCAATCTATGCATATAAAGATTTGGGTTTATTCTCTTGAGTCAAGCACCTTCTGATATACAACATTTTTTGATTTGTTATCAGGCGCAAGAAAAAATAAAGTTGATGGTTTACCAACACGTGAACATGGCACACATATTTGACCATGAGAGCATATGAGTTTTTTTTAATTCAGACCACAAACACTCAACGATTGGACTTGTAATTTGTTAATCCTCATTGCGAATGCAACACTAATTGGATATTGAATTCGTTTAAAATGAAAGGGCATATCGGTTAGGATCATGGGAATCCTCGGAATGAGAACTTCCTCATCTTTCAATTTTACTTCGAGTTGTCGCTTGAATCATATTGATCATCAGTTTTTTTTACCACCAAATGCGTTTCATTGCATAGTTTTGGTTGGTTTAGGTTTTGAAGCATCATGACCACCGGGCCAATCTTCAGCGGTTAATTGTGAATGGTAAGCCAGGCACAACCAAGGAGTTTGAAAATTCAGATGGATAGTTGGTGACTTTGTCTTCGTTTGTTACACAGTCAAACGATTTGAATGAATGCGGAGTACCAATGATTTGATTCTGAATTACGAAGTTCAAGTCATCCACATCTTTGTCCTTAGTTGCCAAAATTGCTCGCGAACACTTTGCTGATGAGCTCACATTTCAATTAAACGAAATTGCAAAAATTCCGAGAAATGAAATCATTCTGCTTGCTTCGTCGACAGGAACACAGCCATTACTGATAGTCAACAATTGTTTGGAGAAATTTTCAGCAGATGTATTCAGCAATGCAACTCTCATGTTTGTTGTCAGATGCAATTTCTTCACAGAGCGATACAGATTTTATGATTTGAGGCAAGCGTTTTTTTCATCGGCAGCAGTAGATTTCGGAATTATTGGCGGTATTTGGCATTTAAGGATCCGATTGGGACAAGGGTGTTATAGAGAGTAATACCTGAGGTGATTGTTATCACAGTCATGTGATGCTATGTGATGGTGACGATCACCATTGAATTAAACCTCAAAGCAAGTAGAGTCCATGCATTCAGGATTGGGGGTCATTGGGGGGAAAAGGCAGTTCACTCTGTTTGGTCACTTGAGAAG
This sequence comes from Hetaerina americana, assembly GCF_022747635.1. Taxonomy (NCBI): domain Eukaryota; kingdom Metazoa; phylum Arthropoda; class Insecta; order Odonata; family Calopterygidae; genus Hetaerina; species Hetaerina americana. The sequence continues at coordinate 814,518 of NW_027287117.1, forward strand.
CTCTTGTCACCAAGGAATCATGCTGATTGTATGTCAGATGGGTTTGCCAAATGATTTTACCAAGGATTTGAATCCAGGACGGGCTGCTCAATACCCACATTCTTGACCTACAAGGCCACTAAATTCAAACAATAAAATTTGTACCTAACTTCCAGTCATTACTGGAATTTCCAGTTGATTTAGAATTTCATCGTGGAATAAAAGGTCGGCAAAACCATAAATTTATGATTAATCATGGCTCATTTTCTCTTTATCTATGGGATAGAATTCCTGGCCTTAATGCTTCTGGCTCATTCCCATGTATATATATATATATAATACACAGTAACACACAATATAGAAACACAAAAAAAGAAGAACACTCACACGTTATTTCTTGATATTTCGACGGAAACAATCCGTCTTCCTCTGAAGATATAGAAGTAATGATTATGGTGCTTAATAGGCATATATAAGTATATATATATATATATATATATATATATATATATATATATATATATATATATATATGTATGTATGTATACATATATGTATATATATACATATGTATATATATATATATATATGTATACATATATGTATATATATATATACATATGTATATATATATACATATACATATATATATATATACATATATATATACATATATATATACTCATATATACAGAAACAGATATAAGGAAAAGGGATAGGAACACATATAAAGGACGAACACAATAGAGGTGGGGAAGGCGGAATCGAACGGATCACAAGAGTAAAAATATTTCCTCAACCGGGACTCGAACACCGGATCTTTCCACTTGCCGGGCGGATGCTCTTAACCACTTGAGCTATCGAGGATAGTCAATTTACCCTGAGATCCGTGGGTCTAATATGTCGCCAAGCGCCCCGATTCTTTCAGCCAAGAGATGGCGTCAGGGGGCAGTTTCACCCACCAAAGGAGAAATAGACAATACACAAGGAAAGGAAAGGACAGTGGGTTAGAATTCATACAACATCATACAGGAAAGGAACAGTGCGTTTCGTGGCACGCATAGCCAGAAGAAAGAGATGAGCCACATTGGCCAAATACACATTCAAACACGAAATCCCGCCAAACGGCGAATAAATACTCATATATACAGAAACAGATATAAGGAAAAGGGATAGGAACACATATAAAGGACGAACACAATAGAGGTGGGGAAGGCGGAATCGAACGGATCACAAGAGTAAAAATATTTCCTCAACCGGGACTCGAACACCGGATCTTTCCACTTGCCGGGCGGATGCTCTTAACCACTTGAGCTATCGAGGATAGTCAATTTACCCTGAGATCCGTGGGTCTAATATGTCGCCAAGCGCCCCGATTCTTTCAGCCAAGAGATGGCGTCAGGGGGCTGTTTCACCCACCAAAGGAGAAATAGACAATACACAAGGAAAGGAAAGGACAGTGGGTTAGAATTCATACAACATCATACAGGAAAGGAACAGTGCGTTTCGTGGCACGCATAGCCAGAAGAAAGAGATGAGCCACATTGGCCAAATACACATTCAAACACGAAATCCCGCCAAACGGCGAATAAATACTCATATATACAGAAACAGATATAAGGAAAAGGGATAGGAACACATATAAAGGACGAACACAATAGAGGTGGGGAAGGCGGAATCGAACGGATCACAAGAGTAAAAATATTTCCTCAACCGGGACTCGAACACCGGATCTTTCCACTTGCCGGGCGGATGCTCTTAACCACTTGAGCTATCGAGGATAGTCAATTTACCCTGAGATCCGTGGGTCTAATAACTGCCCCCTGACGCCATCTCTTGGCTGAAAGAATCGGGGCGCTTGGCGACATATTAGACCCACGGATCTCAGGGTAAATTGACTATCCTCGATAGCTCAAGTGGTTAAGAGCATCCGCCCGGCAAGTGGAAAGATCCGGTGTTCGAGTCCCGGTTGAGGAAATATTTTTACTCTTGTGATCCGTTCGATTCCGCCTTCCCCACCTCTATTGTGTTCGTCCTTTATATGTGTTCCTATCCCTTTTCCTTATATCTGTTTCTGTATATATGAGTATTTATTCGCCGTTTGGCGGGATTTCGTGTTTGAATGTGTACATATATATATATATGCATATATATATATATATATACATACATACATACGAGGGTCATCCGGAAAGTAGTACCCGTTCGTGAAATAAAGACACAAAAGTAAATATTAACAAACATAAAAAAATTTATTTGAAAGAGGATACTTTAAACTACTTCTCAACATAATCTCCAAGCAAATTAAGGCATTTGTCATAACGTGTGACAAGTTTCTGTATTCCTGCTGCATAGTCCTTCGCCGCCAGCTCATTGAGATACGCGAGGGACCCATCTTGCCCAAATTTTGCATAATGCAGATGGTGTTTAACAATTTCATGAACAATTGTTCGAGAAACATTGGGAAAATGCTCACAGACGTCATCAATTGTGACGCGCCGATCGTTCCTCACGAATTCGTCAACTGAGCTCACCAGTTGGTCTGTAATGACAGACGGTCTCCCCGAACGCTCATCTTCGTGTGTGTTCCCCCTCCCCATGTTGAAGTTGCGACACCACCGCCGAACAGACGACTCGTCCATTACATTGTCTCCATACACCTCCTTTAATTGGCGATGAATATCACATGGGCGAACGTTTCTTGCATTGAGGAATTTAATCACTGCCCTCACTTCACAACTGGCGGCGTTCTCAATTTTTTTAAACATTGTAAACAATCACAGAAACAACACAGGCAATGCTAGCGTCACGCAACTTGGCTCAGAGAAGGCAGACAAGCCACTGAAGCTATCTGACCTCGTCCAGCGGCTACTCGCGTCGTCAGCACTTCATGCGGCACGAACGGGTACTACTTTCCGGATGACCCTCGTATATATATATGCTTACTTACCATTACTTCTATATCTTCAGAGGAAGACGGATTGTTTCCGTCGAAATATCAAGAAATAACGTGTGAGAGTTCTTCTTTTTTTGTGTTTCTATATTGTGTGTTACTGTGTATTGTACTATTCGGCACTTCCGTGTTACATCTACGAAAGCATATATATATATATATATATATATATATATATATATATATATATATATATATATATATATATATATATATATACATATATATATATATATACATATATATATGTATATATGTATACATGTATATATATACATATACATATTTATACATATATATATGTGTATATGTATATATATGTATATATATATGTATATATATATGCATATATATACTACCTTGATCAAAACTTTCCCGGAATTTATTCAGAAAATTAAAAATACAAGTTTATTTATCTAAATCTATATTGTCCCCTTCAAAGTAATCCCCATCGACTGCAACACACTTATGCCAGCGCTTGATCCAATCCTCGAAACATTTTTTATATTCGGTTTTCGGTATGTCCATCAGTGCTTCCTGCGATTTTTCCATTACTTCCTCTCGGCTGCTAAAACGCATTCCCCGTAATGGTTTTTTAACTCGATTGAACAGAAAGAAGTCACAGGGAGCCAAATCAGGTGAATTCGGTGGCTGTTGGATGGTATTTGTTGCATTTTTCATCAAAAAATTACGAATAATGATAGCACTGTGCGACGGTGCGTTATCATGGTGCAAAATCCACGAGTTTTCTGCCCACATTTCTGGTCTCTTTCGGCGAATGGCTTCACGCAAACGTCTCATAACGCCCAAATAATACTCTTTGTTTACTGTCTGGCCTTCTGGCAAAAATTCATGATGCACTACACCATTGTAATCCATGAAAACCGTCAGCATTGCCTTCTTTTTTGACTGAAAACGACGTGGTTTTTTTGGTCTCGGCTCATTTGGTGAACGCCATTCACTTGCCTGATGTCTGGATTGCGTGTCGTACTCATAAACCCACGTCTCGTCTCCAGTAATGATCCTTTTGATGAATGTGGGATCGGATTCAGCCTCGCAAATCATGTCTTTTGCGACGTCAACACGGTCTCTTTTTTGCATGAAATTGAGGTCTTTTGGCACCAACTTTGCTGCTACACGACGGAAACCCAAATCATTAACCACAATGTCTTGGGCGGATCCATAGGCAATGTTCAAGTCCTCCGCTATTTCTCTGATGGTTAATTTGCGGTTATTGACCAACATTTCTTTTACTTTATCAATTTTTTCACCGACTTTCGATGTCGATGGTCTGCCACTGCGTTCATCATCTTCGATTGACTCACGACCACTTCTGATCGCTCGTGCCACTGGTAAACGACCGTTTTTTTTAGAGAATCGTTGCCGAAACACTTTTCCAACATTTCCAACGTCTGTGCGCCACTAAATCCGTTTTTTACGCAAAATTTAATACAAGTTCGTTGTTGCAAATTTAAATCCATTTCTGCAATTGTAAAAAATCGCCAACACACACAGAGATAGATGTACTCTTGGCTACGTAACTTTTGCAAATGTCAAGTTATGACACTAAGATTTAAAGGGAATATCAACAACAGATGTACCAATTTAACAAAAAAAACAGAACTCAAATCGGAACGATGGGAGCGCCACACGGTGGTTATTCCGGGAACTTTTTGATCAAGGTAGTATATGTATATATATATGCATATATATATATGTATATGTATATATATATACATATATGTATACATACATATATACATATATACATATACATATATATATATATATATATATATATATATATATATATATATATATATATATATATATATATATATATATATATATACACATTCAAACACGAAATCCCGCCAAACGGCGAATAAATACTCATATATACAGAAACATATATAAGGAAAAGGGATAGGAACACGTATAAAGGACGAACACAATAGAGGTGGGGAAGGCGGAATCGAATGGATCACAAGAGTAAAAATATTTCCTCAACCGGGACTCGAACACCGGATCTTTCCACTTGCCGGGCGGATGCTCTTAACCACTTGAGCTATCGAGGATATGTAATTTACCCTGAGATCCGTGGGTCTTATATGTCGCCAAGCACCCCGATTCTTTAGCCAAGAGATGGCGTCAGGGGGCTGTTTCACCCACCAAAGGAGAAATAGACAATACACAAGAGGAAAGGAGAGTGGTTAGAATTCATACAACATCATACAGGAAAAGAACAGTGCGTTTCGTGGCACGCATAGCCAGAAGAAAGAGATGAGCCACATTGGCCAAATACACATTCAAACACGAAATCCCGCCAAACGGCGAATAAATACTCATATATACAGAAACAGATATAAGGAAAAGGGATAGGAACACATATAAAGGACGAACACAATAGAGGTGGGGAAGGCGGAATCGAACGGATCACAAGAGTAAAAAAATTTCCTCAACAGGGACTCGAACACCGGATCTTTCCACTTGCCGGGCGGATGCTCTTAACCACTTGAGCTATCGAGGATATGTAATTTACCCTGAGATCCGTGGGTCTTATATGTCGCCAAGCGCCCCGATTCTTTAGCCAAGAGATGGCGTCAGGGGGCTGTTTCACCCACCAAAGGAGAAATAGACAATACACAAGAGGAAAGGAGAGTGGTTAGAATTCATACAACATCATACAGGAAAAGAACAGTGCGTTTCGTGGCACGCATAGCCAGAAGAAAGAGATGAGCCACATTGGCCAAATACACATTCAAACACGAAATCCCGCCAAACGGCGAATAAATACTCATATATACAGAAACAGATATAAGGAAAAGGGATAGGAACAGGTATAAAGGACGAACACAATAGAGGTGGGGAAGGCGGAATCGAACGGATCACAAGAGTAAAAATATTTCCTCAACCGGGACTCGAACACCGGATCTTTCCACTTGCCGGGCGGATGCTCTTAACCACTTGAGCTATCGAGGATATGTAATTTACCCTGAGATCCGTGGGTCTTATATGTCGCCAAGCGCCCCGATTCTTTAGCCAAGAGATGGCGTCAGGGGGCTGTTTCACCCACCAAAGGCGACATATAAGACCCACGGATCTCAGGGTAAATTACATATCCTCGATAGCTCAAGTGTTTAAGAGCATCCGCTCGGCAAGTGGAAAGATCCGGTGTTCGAGTCCCGGTTGAGGAAATATTTTTACTCTTGTGATCCGTTCGATTCCGCCTTCCCCACCTCTATTGTGTTCGTCCTTTATACGTGTTCCTATCCCTTTTCCTTATATATGTTTCTGTATATATGAGTATTTATTCGCCGTTTGGCGGGATTTCGTGTTTGAATGTGTATTTGGCCAATGTGGCTCATCTCTTTCTTCTGGCTATGCGTGCCACGAAACGCACTGTTCTTTTCCTGTATGATGTTGTATGAATTCTAACCACTCTCCTTTCCTCTTGTGTATTGTCTATTTCTCCTTTGGTGGGTGAAACAGCCCCCTGACGCCATCTCTTGGCTAAAGAATCGGGGCGCTTGGCGACATATAAGACCCACGGATCTCAGGGTAAATTACATATCCTCGATAGCTCAAGTGGTTAAGAGCATCCGCCCGGCAAGTGGAAAGATCCGGTGTTCGAGTCCCGGTTGAGGAAATATTTTTACTCTTGTGATCCGTTCGATTCCGCCTTCCCCACCTCTATTGTGTTCGTCCTTTATACGTGTTCCTATCCCTTTTCCTTATATATGTTTCTGTATATATGAGTATATATATATATATATATACTTATATATGCCTATTAAGCACCATAATTCGATTTTCCAACACTGATTTTAAGGAAGATGGACAGAGAGGGAACTCTCTTGAGCAATGAGCACACAATTACAATTTTACACATGCAAGTTCTTGTCAAACAAAGCAAACAGTTTAGGGTCACATAGGGAGCAGACTCTTTCTTGTACTGTGATTAACAATAATGTATGTATAATTTACTAAAGGCAAGCATGCCGATTATAATATTGGCATCAAAATGATGGTTTCATAAGCATGCTACATTTTATAGTGTCAGCAAATCTGCAAAGAAAATAGCCTGCCATACAACTTCCGAATAATTCAGGTAAGGACTTCACGTAGTACGACATAACAAACAAATCCTTTCAGTGACAAGTAGCAATTAAGTGCTAAATCATTTTTCAAAACTTGCAAAGGAGTCTACACAATCAAAAAGTCATAGGAGTGGCAGAATGAAGCTAGAGCAAAACAAGCAACAAACATTCAAAGAGTCTCTCACAAGAAACACAGAACACACAAATGAAAATTTGGAAGCAGTAGCTCAACAACTCAAGGGCTGAACTATTCATTAATGGTTACATTTTAACTACGACACATTAGGCAGCAGCACAAAGAAGGCAGAAAATGTGCATTCCCATGAATGCCATAGGCAACATTTACACTAAATTTTTCATCGGTTTCAAAGATTTTTTCTAGGCCAACATTAATGATTAAAACACCATTTCTAAATTTTTTCCATAAAAACATATTATTATGATTTCAAAGCAAAATAAATATCAGTTCCTGGCTAACTTACTAGGAAGTCATGGTTACAGTCAGTAATAAAGTAGAGATAAAATACAAAATGAAATTCTTGTTTTCTCAAATAAGTCTTTCATCGCCGTCAAGGCAAATGAAATTACCCTTTGAAATTATTGCATTGCCTTTATCCCCAAGTTTATTGTTTCCTGGGAGAGAATAATTCTTATGTGTTTGGGGGTTCTATGGGGCACTGCTCATCAGAGCGAGGGAAAGTGAAGATCTTTGACCTTTATCCTTGAATCTTTAAGTGATGACCTAGGAACGCCCAATTGCAATTGTGCTGGGAGTACTTGCCAATTGAGGACAAAACGTTCAGCAGTGTACGATGGGCTTATCGCCAAGCAACAGGTTTAAGAGCAATCTGCTATTACGCCAGCCTCTGAGATTCACCAATAGGTTGAAGAGTACATATATTTAAAATGTTAACTGTGCCCTGAGGAAGATGCCTTGCTTCAGAGCACCATACGTGCAAGCCAAAGGATGATGGGGAAAGTAAACATACACTTTAAGCTTAAAAACCACTTGCTATAACATATAAGAATACCAGTACATTTCTACAGAAATAATTTTCAAGCAAATTTTTATGCATCAACTTTTTTTCCCTGTATTCATTTTTTTTGTAAGAATACATAGAAAAAAAAACGTGGAGTTTCACAATGAAACAAACTTTCACTGACAGAAATATCTGGCAGATATTCCTGTACCTCTCTGGATACAAAGATACCTTCAAAATTCCAGTTTTCCAGGTCTTCAAGGCTTTCGTATTTTTTTTCAACCAGACAAATGCCGGAATGTTAATAACAACTATATTTGATCAGGGAAAATGATATCACTAAGGAACACACACACTCACTTTCACGCACGCACATATTGGCATACCTGGTATAGGAGAGTGCCGCTGGCATACTGATGGGGGAGAGCAAGCACGTGCCACGACCATCCACGGGGTTGGACTTAGTACTGAAGCCACCACTGAGCAGAGAGGGGAGGGGGAAGAGGGGAAGAGGCAAGATGGTTAGAGATAGAGAGAAAGCTTCTCTCCATGAGACAAGGGACTTAGGGGGGGGGGGGGGGCTTGTGTGTGTGTGTGTGTGTGTGTGTGTGTGTGTGTGTCTGTCTGTGTGTGAGAGGGAGGGAGGGAGGGTTTATTACAAGCACTGTGCTGCAACAACAAACCACCACATGTTTATAGAGACCCAGCAGAAGGGATGATGAAAAATAATCACTTCCTTGGAGACAATTTTTATTTCCCTCTTTTCCCAGACTAATAAATTCCCCGAACACTAGCCAGGGAACACTAGTCCATCAAATGATAATAAAGACAACACCACCTCCTGATATGATGATGAACCATGTTTCACTCAATCATGATATTATGGTGTACACAATCAGCACCCTTCCATATTTACCCCCTGGTGCCCACAGAAGGAGCAACTGCCCATTAGAAACATATGAGGGCTTCGAACCCAGATCCCTCAATATCCAGTGGAGTGCTTTAGCCACTTAAGCTACCGAGGCGTCCTCTTAAACTCTGAAATTTTGGGGCTTTTAAAGGAACAAGATGTTGTATGTACGGTATTTCGTCACAACATCTTGTTCCTTTAAAAGCCCCAAAATTTCAGAGTTTAAGAGGACGCCTCGGTAGCTTAAGTGGCTAAAGCACTCGACAGGATATTGAGGGATCTGGGTTCGTATCCCAGTCAAGGCGAATGATTTTTACACTCTGAAATTGTTGCATTGAAATGCACATTAGCGGATGACTCCGTTAAAAGTTACTGTTGCGGCATCTCCCGCAGTTTCTTTGGAATATGAGGGCTGTTAAGAAAGTAACTTAGGTTTCGCCCTAGCTTGGTGGTGGGCAGGGCTAGAGCCACCATCTTGGAATCTTATCGCCCCTACACTCAGTACATATCCTGCTCTGGTAGAGTGCAGAGACTGTGGTTCTCCTACTTGGCTCACAATGCGACCTGTCAAAATATGCGCTGCAATAGAAAATCCTGCTGGTTTTTAAGTGTGATCATTGATTAGGTTTCTACAGGCAAAAAACTGCAAGCCAATTAAAATTCTTAGGCTTTCTTTGTCAAGAGTACACAGACAGAAAAATGAGTGAAGGTGTAGTGGGCAGTGGCGTATCCAGTTAAGAATTGGCCACACCAATTTTCACGATGGTCAGCCGGGTCTTGTGATAGATGGACTAATGGTGAAATTCAACGAAGAAATTCGTGAAAATCACATATTCATGATTACGGATTTTGGCCAAGACATGGCTGGCAACAATGCACTTCGACAGGGACGCAGAATTGCATGCTGGTGTAAACAAGTGGTTGAAATGTAAGGCGGTGGCAGATTTATTCAGAGATGGAATTGAAAAGCTTATGCCTCGTTATGATAAAAGCCTTAATCTGAAAACAGCGATTATGTAGAAAATTAGTACAAGAATGTACCTTTCAAATTCATATAATAAAACTTTGTCATACCACTGCATTCATATTTTAATTCAAAACATAAGTTACTTTCTCGATAGCTCTTCTATATTACAATTTGAAAAAATAGTATCCATAACACAGCCACCGTTCAAACTTTTCCGGAGTATGCTTCTTAGACAACAACATTATTACAATGAAAATGATTTTCATGGCCAAAATATTTCACACATCTGGCAGGATTAAACAGTACAAATTTCAGTCATGGAAGAAACAAAATTATGTAGACACAGGCAATCCCCCAACCTTTCATCATATTAAGAGGCATATTTGAAAAGGAGGGTAAAGTTCCTCCATATAAATATTGGCAGGTCAGAACAAAGTCATATGCCTGCCATGCCATTTATTGATCTATTTTGAACCCACTGCAACATTCTGTGAGATGCAGCAGAAATTACTGCTAAAGAGACTGTCTCAGGTTAATAGAGGAAGCCATCAAAATCACTAAAATGCCCAAAAACATGAATAGAGAAGACAGATGCTCTCTCCAAAGTGCTTGGAAGAGAGTCTTTCGAGAAATAGCCAATGATAAATTAGCTGGCTTGCGGAACACCATATATCAAAATGGTAAAAACTTTAATTCAACACCTTTGACCTGAAGACACTGGTACGAAAGACACCAGGGAAACTTTTGTCAGCAATATCTATGAGTACAGTGAAAATCCAAAAAATGGACATATTCTGCTGATAATTGACACAGAAACCTAACAACCTAGATAATCACATGTTTGCCCGCCATGCCAAGAACTTTTGCTTTATCTTTAAATACACTGCCTACAACAGCACAAAACTTATTTCACTATGATACCATCACAAAGTTTTATTTGGATTGTATTTTCATTAACAAATTTTTTTAGAATTCTTGTTAGCTAAAATAAATTTCCTACTCTTGGTTTTATTTTCCGTTATTAGTTGGCCAAAATCCAAGAAAAACAATGCCACAAGAAACATCTGCGTGTTTAACTATGTCCCTGAAGAGATCATGATGTGAACTGTCTAGCTCACAGTTCTAAACTAATGAAATCACAACTAAGAGAATATTATGAGCCTACACAACGGCCAATAGATCAAGCTGATGGAAAAAATACAATAGATTCAGTCATTTAATCACTTCGTTTGATACAAAAAAATGGATCAGTGACATCATATTTTACTCGACGGGTGAGGGGGGCTAGGGAAAGCCTGTGCATGGAATAATTTTAAGTATGTTTCCCACAGACGCAATACTGTAAGAATAGGCCAAATTTGGCCAAAGTGTACAATAAAATAGCATCTGCACTGTTGAAATGAAATGTTAAGACAGCCCTTAAGTTATTTATGGAGTAAAAATACTTAAGTAACATAAATGGTACTTGGTGGTTAAAAACAAAACTAGTTTGATGAATTAGGATCCAGACTTATTCCCCTCATGAAGGTGGGTAATGGATTTTTGAGATGGTGACCACAGGAAGCATGGCTCTCAACACAAATTGCAACTCCAGGATACACATTACATCTTAGATGCACTTCTTACAGTGTTCATTGTAAATATTTAGCCACTATGTTTAAGAAAGTTGATTTGCATAGAATTGGAAAGACTAAGAGACAATGCATTTCATAACTACAGCATAAAAAGTCATCTTTGTTTTAATTGAAGCGATATCCATCTTGTATGGTAGTAAGAATGGTGGATTCTACTCACAAAACTAGTAATCATCTTGGAATCCTATCCACACCCTAAATGATTTTCATAGTAACAGGGGAAGAAAAATAGTGAAGATTTAGTGAAAAATTAAGGACCAGTATTTCGTACCCTAAATTAGAAGTTGATATTTTGTACCTTGCTTCCAGGAATTTAGTGCAAATCAACACACATTAAACAATGTTCATTACATTTAAAATGGAACTGAGGCTGAATTCTTTAATCAAATGGAAGTTGCATACAATTAGAATACAAAATATCAATACAGTCGATGTATATTTATGAAAACTTATGAAGGGGGAAAAGGATGGCATTAGCTTAGAACTGTGATAGAAATTTTCAATTGCAGTCCGAATACTGTCTCTCAAGAGCCAAATTTCTGCACCATGAATGAGAAAAAAACTGTAACACCATCAAAACAATTCAGTTCACATCCTCTCAGGCCTCTCTCCAAAGAGAACTTGCCATGGTCATATTGAATAATTATAGTTACTTTTCATCATCTCTCCCACTGAGTTATTTGAAACTTTCCAATGAAAAACTGAAAGTTGTGAATTATTTCATTGCGTGTACTTCAGCAACATTAAAAGTCACCAGTTTGATTATTAGCATTCTCAAAAGACTAAAATAAATCCTCAAGCCACTACATGTCATATTGCATATGTTAAAAATATTTTATCTATGCATTTCAATTCAGGACATTCCATGCAAGTATCAAAAGTGGTTATATTTCAATAGGGAAAGAGTAGTGAAAACATTTGACAAAAATGGCAACAAGAACAAAAATTAAAAAATATGTAATAATGGAAACATAAAAACCAGTTATGTCCTAACCAACAACTTAGCAAAAAATGTCATATCATTGGCAAAATCTTTGAAAAGGAAACGTGAAAAATATTTGCATTTTCAAGTCATATTCACCATATTAATCCATTCACTACATTTGGTGTAATAGGAAACTTGGTGAAATAAAATGACAGCTATGTAATGATAATTTCCACCAGGGGTGACTTCTGATTCAGTCAAATCAGATCAGGTCATATGGGAAACAGTCCATAATACCAACTTAAGTCAAGGTAGAAAATTATGATTTGCAATAACATACTTCTCACATTCAAAAAAAACTCCATCCTTTTACTTCACATGGCTGTCTGTAAGATGAACTCAAAAGAATTGCTCCTCAAAAAAATTTCCTTTCAAAGGTTTTACTGAATAACATCAACTGGTTAATGCATTATAATGAAAATTGCGTTGCTTCAAAACTAAGTAGGTACACAACACTTTGGTAATTAATAAATGAAAACTAAGTGATTTACAATTGGTTCGATTTGTCAGGAATTAATGGTGATTAAAATAAAAATTTAGTATTAAATAGTACATGCTGGAATAAAAACAAAATGGTTTGATGAAGAAAAAATATTTGTGTTAATAAAAATATGAAAAAACAAATAGATGGCAAATAGGTAAGCACTAACTTGAAAACTAACACTTGAGTTGAATGTGTCTTTCAGAAAACAAAAAAAAAACTTGAACTGCAATGAATTCAGTGCTCATGAGCAATATGGATCATCAAAGAGTTTCCAGTAGCTGCCAGAGATATCAAATTGTGGAAAAAAGGAATGTAAAATTAAACATATATTTTAGTCTTGATTATGGCAAAATGGCAAATGACTGAAATGACTGAATTATTGGCTAAACCAAAATCAAAGTATAGCAAAATCTCTCTTTTCATTGCATTCCACCACCGCTTAAACTCAATCCTATGCTTGCAGCACCCTTTCATAGGAATTTCAAAATGTTCAGTCCCAATGTATATCTTTAAAGAAGAAAGATAATTAAAATATGAAAACAGCTCATGACAATTGAGACCAATGCCTAATGGCATCTATCACTTTATAGAGTGGTATACATTCATTTTCATTCAGGCAAAAAGGGAGAGGATGGATAACATTAAATATGCTGGTACATCTTCCGACGACAAAGAACAATGAGCATAATGAAATATGAATCACAACAGTTAAAACCACAAATTAAGCAATAAATTAGAATCTGACACTTGAAATGCAAAACCGGGGCCTGTCCAATAGGTACTGATCATGATAAAACAATATGTTATTTGACCCTAGGAGGAAGAATGACCTCATAAATAACAGACAGGGTAGGGGCTCAATTTCCGACAGAAATGTACTGATAATTCAAGGAACTTCCAGGTGAAATTTCAATGTTTCCATCATTACTTTTTGCTTACCATAAAAGGCCATAATACCAGCACATAAATACATGATCTTGGATAAAGATATATGATTGCAAATATTTTATGTTAATTATCACAGTGATAGAGCATTTGATAATGTAGAATGAGTATCAGCATTAATTGTTACCCAGTTAAAATATGAAATGAGATGTGTGTGAACATAACCGATTGGTAAGCACGTTAAAATGATTTTATTTCTAATTCACATATCTTCTAAAATGGAGGAAATGACTTCTAATGGCATTATCAACTCCAAAACATCTCAGCAAGAGCATTTGGATGGATGATGGGATCATAGGCCACATATGAAGGTAATCACCTTGCATTCAATCAAAAGGTACTCTGCGTACCCACATGGCCAAATATTGTCAGAGCTTTAAATCATTGAGTGACTTCCTGCAACTGTTTCAGGCTATCTATTATTAAGTATGCACCTGTTCAACATATCAATCAGTTTACAAAATTCATTCCTACTTGTTAAACTTGATACATTCCTCCTAATGGTAAAAACACTTGAATTCGGAAACACAAACAACATTAGGGAGAAGTAGCAGAAGACTGACAACATACACAATGATTCATCTGCAACAAGCATTTAAAAGGCACAACAATTACTCATGCACTTCATATGCACAACAAAGTTTACTTCCATTTATGATTCCTCTCAAAACGACACCTCATGATATATCCAACGCACAAATCACAAAGCAATGACAAAATGAGGGAAAATAAAATAATCTGGTGCAATGTAATGGCATATTTAAGGCCAAAATAAAAATAAATATCGGGTGCTACATATGGTAACATCATTTATCTAAGAATGGCTTCTCAATAGACCCACCTATTTCAGCTGTAATCATGGACTCTTGTATTTCATAAACACTGAGCAGTAGAATGCATTTTCGGGGAATGAAATAAAATGAAGATGAAATCAGTTTCAGATTAATGTTAGTGTCCAATAAATGGGAGCTCCACATTTATTACGGCTGAATTTGATTCCATTCATAAAACATGTTAGTCCCACAGACATGAAAAATTCAAATCCATACATACTTAATACATAGTAGTGGCATCATCCTGTAATTTTCTCAGCAATACTTTTTGGCTTGTTATGACCAATAGTTTACAATTTCAACGATAAACAGCCTATTGATTCAAACATTTTGGGAGTACCAATGAGAGAATAATTTTAAGCTTAATAAAGTATGTAAAAGTTAGGTCAAAAAAAAATTTTAAAAGTGTACTTTAATACTTTACAAATTAAATAATCATGGTTTAAAAAGTAGAGAACAGATATACCAATAATTTTGTTTATAAATAATAAATAAAAATTTCAAAGCTATTATTTTCAGGGATATACAGGTATATTACAATGTGTGTGGAAAGGGGAATGCATATATTGATGGCAGTTGCTTAGTCTACACACTGCCTTAAGTTGGTGCAAGAAGCATCCTCCCTCAGTGCATAGAAACTATCAGATGGCTGGAAAATCATATATTTATGTTTGGATATATAAGCTATAGTGAAATTATACAATAATGGCATACGGGCCTGGTTTACTTTGGAATATTTTGGTACTAAAAGGTACAATATTTCCTTATCATCACCACATTGCCAAGTAGGCATATGATTTAAGAAACTAATAGTAAACTGCTTTATTTTAACTAGTATATTAAATCAATTTTTGAATGAATTATGGGATTATTTTGCTATCTACTCCCTATACAGTCTCATAAATTCAGCAACCTGAAAAACAATGAAATCATACTTACATACTTAACCTAGGGTCTTTTCTACAGTAATTGCTTTCCAAACAACACTTCTCCTATGAATCAGAGTTCACTACAGAAAATGAAATATCCCTAGGGCAGGTTCTATAATGCCTTGTTAAATTGAAGGTTTACTTTAACCTCAAAGTTAGGGCCAACACTCAGTTTTATGAGCCTAGATAAGAACAAAACAGAACTTTAAACAGCTTTACTAACTGACAGATGACGTAACTATGGTTTAAATGTCCACATTCAACAACAGGCAACCTTATTTGTTTATATAAACACAAACGACGGATATCTCCAGGTTAAGTTAACATACACATTTACTAGCAATTAGATCTAATAAGACATTATAAAACCGGGCCTTAATGCTTCAGGTTTTGATAAAAACTATGAATGATGATAATAAATTATGAAATGAAGAACTACAATAAATAAGAATAGAACTAACAGGTACTTTCAACATGAAATTTAACCCATTTACCTGACTGTGAGCCAGCAGATGAATGGCAGTCAGGCATTTGTAGCCAACTGCTGACAGAATTCAGGAAGTACTGGATGAAGGAAATAAACCTTCTATGCTTTTTATGCATAAAAAAGAAGTAGGTTGGTTAAATTGCCAAAACAGGATAAATGGTGTTAACAAAATAATGAAAGAGTGAACTAACCTTTCATCTGGTGATGTGGGCATACGGAAACCAGAATTATTGCCATGGTGATGCCCCATTTTCCCTTCAGCCCTAGCCATTGCTGTTACCTTTTCACTCGGAACAGAAATACTCCGGGAGTACTCGGCTGAAGTCGCCAGGCGTGAGAATTTCTTCTTTCTGTAAAATGAAATCACTGAATTGTAGGAAGTTCTGTGAAGTGAAAGAAATAGTGAGGCTCATTTGTTGCAAAAGAGATATGCATGAAGTAAGCTAGCCGCATGATCACAGTACCCGGTAGTCATGAAGCTTATATGTATAAGCTTAGTTAAACATGAATGCTGGCTTTTACCAAGGAGAAATTCCTCCTTTTGATGATATACACATCAAATCACCATAATAGAATGAATAGATGATGGGAGCCTCAAACCCAGGCCCTCCCCTCCTCCCTCCCTCTCTCCATATCCATCATCACAATGAGACAAGCATGAAGAAAAAGCTATCAATATGTGATTCTCAGGGCCATGGACTTTCCCAAATGAACATAATTTCCACTTCAGAAATTTGAATTACTCCCTCAGTTGGCACTGGTCAACTATCTTCCTTAAATCCCAGTGTTTACCATCATAATCGCCCCCTGGGACATGATGGAGTACTTCTTGCCTGAAGCTTAAAGCTCTAAGCCAAAAATATTGTTTTTACACTGGAATTCCCTGAACTCTTGGGAATTTTTTTTATTATTTTTATTATGAATAATCTTACATATTTTGAAAATGAATTCGGTCAGTCTAATTTGAATCTCCTTGGAATATTTAGCAGATTCGAATACATTTTATTCAAATGAAAAACGATACTTCAAGCAGCCTTAAAAGTAAGCATTCCTGGGCCACATTCCATAATGCACCAAATGTCCGAGACACAAATCCTGTGACACAAAATTCCTGCTCCTTCCTTCCATGTAGGACCAAACTTGACAGCAAGAGACAGTGAATGATGGAAATTCGAGAAAAGGAATTTGTATTCAATGATTTCTGGCTCAACTTCGAGGAAGTCCTGTTCTTTCAATGAAGAACACAATGTATTTTTCCACTGTTATTGGGAGGACAAAGGAAAAATACATCGTGTTCTTCATTTGACGAAAAAAAATTAGATTGAACTTATGCACATAAAGGCAAGAGCAGGAAGACTTCCATGCCCAGAACAAACTTACTCCGAGAGAAATGGGTCATCCAGCAAGTCAGATGCTGATGCCCTCGACTCGGGGTCAGGCTGGAAGCACCTAAGGATGAATCCTTTGGCTTTCTCGGACATTTCAGATGGAATTTCAGGATGGATCTTGTAGTAGCCAACCTGATTGGAGACAATGGAAATGAGAAAAATAAATGTCATTTATGTGTGATCACACTGCTATGCTCAAAGGTGGAGAGAAATCACAAAGAGGACAAGATTCTATAATGAGACAAAGGAACCCTCACCACGGCGTGGGAGGGAGCACCAAAGGAACCGAATGGGATTTTTTTGAGGCTACCCACCCTCAAAATCACACGCATGACCTCGAGCAAACAATCCTCATCAAGGTTATTGATCATTTAAGTAACTTAAACGCATCCAATCTATCATGTAACACCACAGTGCTTTAAGCTTCATCAACTGCTTTCCTGACAGCTACATAAATGAGATCATATTATACTTATGAGGGTAATTATAAAAGTTCCAGAATAGAATACGAATAAACAACTTACCTCAGTAATAGTAAGAAATAATGAGCTCTATGGCCTCTCAATTAAATAAGAATGGGGAAGAAAACTCCAATGGCCGTAAAAATTAGTTGCAAATCTCTCTTAGCTTAGTCTGACGAGAGATTTGCAACTAATTTTTACGGCCATTGGAGTTTTCTTCCACATTCTTATTTAACTTACCTCAGAGAAACTTTTGTATTTTTCACTGCAGTCTCCCAGTAAACTATTGCACATGGTCCAGCGATGTTCCAATGTCTTGATGCCTCCAATGCCTGCAAAATACCTGTCTATTTCTGCAGAGAGTGTTTGAAGAGAATCTCCATTCACAGGGGAAAATTTTGAGCTTGGAGAAGAGACGTAAATCTGATGGAGTCAAATCAGGCGAATAAGGCGGGGGTGGCAACAATTCATATCTTAGTTCACATTTTCGCCATGGCAATGACACTTGTGTGCGTGGACGTGCATTGTCTTGATGAAAGATTACATTCTTCCTTTCCATTCCTTGCCTTTTTTCGTGTATCTTTTGCGGCAGTTGACCTGGGGAGGGCATTGTCCAGTAATTGATTGAGCAGTGCGAAATAATCTATCAGCAGAATCTCTTTCTCATCCTAGAAAACTTATGCCATCAACTTTTTGGCCAACCATATTGCCTTTGCTTTCTTTGGTGGTGGTGAATCAAAATCTTTCCACTGCTTTGATGGCTGTTTTGTCTCTGGGGTAGAGCAGTGGATGAAAGTTTCATCTGTGGTCACAAACCGATACAGAAAATCTTGTTAGTTGCTCTTGATATGGGTCAAAAATTGTTTGGAAATCTCCATTGTGAGGCGTTTGTGATCCTGCGTCAAGAGTTGCGGCACCCATCTAGCAAATAATTTTCCCAAACTAATTCTACTGTGAAAATGTGATATGCCCTTTCAGATGACATCCCTAAAGCTTCAGTGATTTCTCGCACTTTCAGTCAGCAATCCTCCATCATCACTTTATGCACTTTTCGCAATAATTTCTAAGGTCTAATCACTACACAGGCATAATTTAGCCGAGCACTACGTAGATCATCATCTAAGCTCTCCTGAGCAAAATTAAACTCTTTTCTCCTCTTTGCAACATTTAAAAATGAAGGAGTCGAGTCCCCAGAGTGTTCTGAGAGTCAGCATGGATTTTCTTTGCTTTCATACCTTTCCTGACGAATTTGATCACCACTCTAATCTCAATTTTTTCTGTCTTCTTAAGTCACTACACAGGAATAACAGAGAGACATCTGCACCACATCCCTCTCCCCAGAGCACCAACGTATTACATGCTTACTCATAAAGGATTACTCATTACTGTGTGGGAAACTTGTTAGGCGAGTGCTGACATCTGGCAGTGATTCCTAGAACCTTTCAAACTACCCTCATACTTAGGGAGTAAATGCAACATTTTGTGAAACTGGATTCTTTTATTTCACATATAGCTGCACATTCTGTAAATAAGTTCCTTCAATGATTTTTAAACAGTGACAGTTAAGACCAGTTTTTTTTCTATACTTGATTATGAGTACAAAACCACTAACTATTCAATATACTTCTCAATACCATTTAATACCTTTAATGCATAAATTTCAAATTCCTAGAAACATTCAGTCCCTATGCAAGCAACTAAATCTCCAACTTTGGAGAGTTTAGAATTAAATTAGTTGATTCATTACATTTAAGCACAATAAACAATTTCCGGAACAATTGACAGAGGAGGTACACTATGGCAGTGAATTTAAATTTAATATGTAATTTTATGGGGGTTGCGGTAGTCCAGTGGGTAGAGCGTTGGACTGCTGATCGGAGGGTCCGGGGTTCGATTCCCAGGCAAGGCACTCTGGGCACCTGCAGCTCCACCCAAGCTAAAGTGATTTTTCGGGTACCAGGTCTTCCTGGGGAACCATAACCGGCACAGGGAAAGAAACTGGCCCCCCTACCCTGATGTGTGAATTTTCACATGCCGTATAGGGCGTAGTACTGGGTGAACTCTACCATCACCTACCAAACTGACTGACTAATGGGTTAATTACTGGGATTATACTTATCTTATCCTAAAACCAATTTATTTTTGCTTTCTGGAATTCACCTTAACACTCTTTTCCCTCGATTGGCCTGTGTGGTGGCTTATTGGGGCTTTCCATTCACTATCCCAGAAGTCAAAGCACCAGAGCCATTGCAGCATTTCAATACACAAGGCGAGATTCAAACCCATTACCTTTGGGTCAGCAGACAGACACTACCGGCATTGCATGGCCAGATTAAGACTTAGCAGGGTTGATTTCCAGATTTATCTTTGAATAGAAAATAGAGCTCTTTGGCTTTCCATTTCATGTATGTCTTTTAAAAGAGGCTCGGAAGATTACCTCCTTGAAATAAATCCAAAAAGTCTATATTTCTGGAATGTTCAATTTCTATCACCTTTTATTTGTACTGAATAGTTATGGTAAACTAGTACAATGGTTATACTGCTTCTACTTTCCAGTCCATTAAATAACCTCTTGAAAAGTTAACATGCAGATGCATATTAACTTTTCAAAGTATAAAAAATGTTAAAACATCCTCACCCACTAACCCTTAAGTCTTGGGTTTGATTCCTGTTTGATTGAAAGGGATGATCCACTCTTATTTGCAGACGATACCAGTATCATACTCACTGCCTCTACAGTCCAAAGTTTAACAAACAATGCTAAACAAACCGTTCAACATCTGAACTCATGGTGTAGCAGGAATCAGCTGAATTTAAATGTGGGAAAGTCCCAACTACTTTACTTTGCTAATAAAAACAAAAACATGGCCACTTTTGCAATTGAATCAAGTGGAAAACTAATTCCCCAAGCGCCCCATGCAAAATTCCTAGGAATAGTTCTAGACGGGCGGTTGTCCTGGTAGGAGCATATATGTCACCTGGGCAAAAAAATGAATACCATTTGCTTCCTTATTAGAAGCATCAGGTTTACCGTAACAATGGATGTCCTCATGTCAATACATTATGCAAATATCTACCCCTGTATAGTATATAGTATCCTTTTCTGGGGTTCTTCTCTGCTTGCAGACAATATTTAAAATTCAAAAGCGAGCCGTATGGCTAATTGTCAAAGCAGAGCATAATGCTCCTTGTCGTCCATTATTCCATAAATTGAACATTCTACCTTTGCCATGTATTTATATCTATGTATTACTGGTGTACACCTTTGTAAACCTTTCAATGTATGACACAAATTGTGGTATTCACCACTATGGGACCAGGTCTAAAAATGATCTGCACCGAACTTACGTAAGAACTAGAACCACCGCACTAGGCCCTAAATCTATGGGTCTCCTTATGTTTAATAAGCTAAATGAGGACCTGAAATCCAGCACAAACATTTATCTATTTAAGAGGAAATTGAGAGCTTTTCTTCAAAGGAATTTGTTCTATTCTATTAGGAATTTCATGGAACATGAAACTTAGAATAGGTATATGTATTACATTGTGTATTATTGTATATATTGACGTGTCCTATACTATGTGTACAATTTTTTGTATGATGCAGTCTCTGGACAAATAAACTTATTATTATTATTATTAGGTTTTCCACAGCTAGGGCTTGGGTGTTGATGAATGTCCTTGATGTTATTTCATGGATATCATCCAATAAGAATGACCAAAACTTTGCTTTAAGGGATTAATTCTTTTTTCCTCACAATATAGTAACTAATAGAGATTCTCTGGTACATACTGTACTATAGATTGACCACTTTGCTTCCAGTGATCTCATTGGTACGGGTGAGAACTTACCTTGAATACAGCAGCCTGAGGTGAGCCAAGTTCAATGAAAGGCGGCTTACCAGTTGCCATCTCAACAATTGTACAGCCAAGCGACCAAATGTCAGCCTGTTTCCCAGGGAAAAGCAAATAATTAGTGATGAAATATTATTTGGGCAATACATAAATAAAACAACCAATCACACAAAAACTCATAATATTCCCAATTAGTTAAATCAAGAGAAAAGGGTTCAAGTTAAGTTCAAGAATTTCTCTATGACTCAGCATAAATGGAAATGTGAGCACTACTATTACATTTGTAATGTGACATTTAGTGTAGTGTTGTGTGAGCCATAGACACGCAGCAGTGGTAGGTCTTTGTGTTCATCAATACATGCCTCAACCAGTGAACTACCATTAATCAGTCTTTCTTGAATTGCTCGTAGAGGGCTGGCATGCTTAGCGGTCGCTCCATTCCACTTTTACTACCAGATAATGCTCGCTACAATGCCTCAGTCATAGGTCAATCAAAATGGACAAAAGGACGATCACTACCATGACCACGCCGAGTTGAAGTCAATGTTGGATAAACAATAAAACAATGGTGAGTTTACAAGATCTTGCAACTGCTAAGAAGGATGGCTCCGAAAATAAGAAGTTGAAAATTACATCGTGCAAGGAAAGATTCGTCAAATCCAGAAATGCAATCAATGGATACCTACACCATCTTTCTGAAAGGTAGAAGGAATTTGAAGATCATTTCTCAAAGCTCGACTATTGCCTCGATGTTCTCAAACAGCACTTGAGAAGAAATTGCCACCTTATGCATGGGATCAAAGAAGAAAAAAAGCAAACTCTGCTTGGGTGTAGGTGCAGATTTCTTCATTATTAAATCAAAGGTACACGTGAACCCTGTGCCCCATGACCGAGGTCACAGAATAAGCCCATTCAAGTTTGGAGGGCAAAAAAAAACCTAAAACCGAGTGGATTTTCTCATAAAGGAGTCACTCACACTACACTACTACTGCCACCAAATATTTTGCCAGATCAAAGAATGTATCGACCCAAGATGGGAGGATAATTATCTTAAAACCTAATGGCTCTAGGATTTACATTTCAAATGGATGAGACATGCAGCAGTCAGGCATTGAATATAGCTATCGCAATATTTCATCAAAGAGCGGACACCCGTAACCCAGCGGGTGAATTGCCTTCCTTGCCAACTATTTTCAACCAACAGCTTGCAGATAGCATTAAATAGTTTAATACAGTGATTGGTAACCTGCCAGTGCTCTCTTTCCTATGGCAAAAAATATCACTCTCCCATAGTACCTTATTGCGGTGCACTTTTACCTATATCTGTGCCTCTTTGCCTCAAGCTGCTCTAAATTCCTGCCTTCCGTGCTTTGTGCTTCTACCTTCCTGTCGTCCATAACTCGGTAATTAAACCTGATCTGCCTTCTTTGTTTCTGCACTCATGATTTCCCACCTCATCTTACTCCTGCATCTCTTAAGCTTCTTTATCCTGCACCCCTGTTGCTTCTGGATCCAGCTTATCGGCTCCTGATCTACATTGCGAAGTCATAAAATGAAAAGTGGTTTAGTGCCAATGCCCAGTGCCTCTCCCATTGTTGTCATTAATGGTGCCTCCCTTTTCAACAGTGTTTTCTATTTTTTCCCATTTGTTTAGTCATCCTGTAGTGCTGTGTTTAGATGTAATTTAGTGAAAAATGAGTTAGTGTCAGTCTAGTACTTTTTGCATATTTCACTAATAGTGCCTTCCTTTTCAATAGAGTTTACAGGTTTTTATTCGTTTCCTCCAATTGTCTAGTCTTCCTGCAGTGATGTGCTAAGCACCTATACCATCTACGCTGATTAATTGTGCCTCTCAGTTCCTTTAGTGGCTGGTTGAACTGCATCTGCATTCTGCATCAGGAATATCCATGGATAATGTATTATTTTTGACATACTCAGTTAGACAAGATGTCCTAAATTTTAGTAGAAAATCATTCTTATTCACAATTTGAAGTCCATAGACAATAAAGAACTGCTATCCAACACTGCTACCATTTCATGGCAGCCTATAGATTCATCAACAACATAGATAAAAAAAGTTGTACTATAATACATTCTTAAATGACCTAGGAGACAAACATGAGACAAATTTGACTCTCAAAATCAATCTCCCCATAGATAAAAGATGAAATAAAAGTCTTGATACGCAGTCATGAAGCAACCTATAGCCTTTTTAAAAAAACATACAAACAAAAATTCATTCAATATCTACAAAAAACTGCAAAACAAAACTAAGCAAGCCATCAGAAATGCCAAAATCAGATATACCTTCCAAATATCTAAAGAGTTACGGTCTCAAATTTGGAAAAGCTTGAAGCACCTTGGTGTTGGCATAACTAAACTCCACACTAATTGCCTGCTGACATTTCTCCAGACAATCTCAACCATTTATTCACAACCCCGCCAATGGAAATTGATCTTGATGCAACAAATCCCGTTCCACTCAGTCCCTTGGTATCTGTTTTTCCTCCCCCCCCCCTCCTTCCTTTTCACCAATACGTTTAAAGTACCCCTCCCCTTTCCATCTTCTAACTATTTCGATTGGTCCCCCCAACTCCCACAGTCTCTATATAAATATGACGTTTGTCTCCGG
The DNA here is from genome assembly GCF_022747635.1 of Hetaerina americana. NCBI lineage: Eukaryota > Metazoa > Arthropoda > Insecta > Odonata > Calopterygidae > Hetaerina > Hetaerina americana. The sequence goes on from NW_027287117.1 coordinate 839,040, forward strand.
TTGTTTACTTTCAACCTTGTGTTGGAGGTGTTTTCCCTTCGGTTCGCTGAAGAGGGCCACTTTGTGGCCGAAACACGCGTGTTCGACGCATTTCCTAGTTGCTCTTTACCTGTGTCCAGATTCTCCCAGAAGTTGGGCCCTTTTGAGTATGTGACTGTGTTTCTTGAGTGCTTGTGTGTGTGATTGGTCTGTGCCAGTCACAGAGTGTGTGCTTGAGAATATCCCGGAATCTTGAACGGGGTCTACTCTATTGCCTCGTGAAGGATTCCGTCTCCATCTGAAATTCTTTAACAGGGTCTCACAGCCTCGTGAAGGATTTCAGTCAGGATAGTGTGCGTGTGGCTGTGTGTTGGTCCCTGACGCGGATTAATTTCCCGTAAACCACCACAGAGGGTATTCTGGTCGAGAGGTTGTGGTTGGTCCCTGACGTGATTCCCATCACACCAACACAACAATTGGTCTGACGAGAGATTGGCAACTAATTCTTACGGCCATTGGAGTTTTCTTCCCCTTTCTTCTTTAATATCTATGTTATTGATACTTAATAAATTAAGGCTTAATACTTGGGCGGCATGTTCCATGTATTCAAAAGTCCATTTTTTTTCACAAATTCTTGAACAATTATAATATATACTCATGAAAAATAAAGTATTGACCTTATATATGTCCACATGCATGTCTCTTTAATCATTTCCTAGAAGTTGTGTGAACATTCTAATTATACATGTAATTCAAAATGATTGCAGATCATATTGGCATTGATAAGACAATGACAATGCACACCATTATCACTGAAAATTCGGCAATCTGAAAGATCTGTGCTAAATTCATCCTGAAGGTCTTTGGACGGATGACCAAGAGCAGAATCGAGCAGCTGCTGGCAAAGACCTTCTGCAACGGCATCGTAATGATTCCCTAACTCCCTTACAGTCCAGACTCGGCACCAGCAGACTTCCCTATAAAATTTAAATCCACAATCCACGGACACCACCCAAGTGCCGTCAAAGAAGCTTGGATGCCTACCCTTAAAGACCTTCTGGAATCCACCTACGATGGAGCCTTTGAGTAATGGAAAAGCCACTCCCAAGGCCAATGCTCAAGGGATGTACTTTGAAGGATTTTGAGGCATTGTAGTAATATCTGAAATAAATCTATCGTTTCAAAGCATTTCCTGATACTTTTTAAACAAACCATTTAGTTATGATACAGCTGAATGAGTTATTTTTAATGTTAACCATTATTTTTTTTAATTTACCAAAAATTATTTTTTGCAATTTAATTTTAATAAGTAAAGGAAAATTACTTACGGGTGCCCCATAGCCCCGCTGGCCTTTGTCAATTACTTCTGGAGCCATGTACTGCAAAGTTCCAGCAAATGTCTCTGTGCTTGGGCAGAGGCCAGCCAAACGTTTGGAAGTTCCAAAGTCAGATATTTTCACTACTCCACTGTAAGTATTGACCAACACGTTGTCGCCTGGAAGTAATGCAAAGCATTTTAAAGTTGTGAATAGAAAACATTAAAAATATGCACAGTTATTTGCCAACCACACCACTCATGATGCACAAGATTCGCAAGAGGTCAAGGGTAAATTCTCCTTCACTTTAGGGCAGAAGTTACGCTATGGATGCATGCATCAATCACATTCTTAATACCTTCCTTAGTGCTAGCTTCAAATTTCAGCATGATGGAAAAATAATGCAATTGCTCAAAAGGTTCAAAGTAATGGATGATGAGGGGAGCAGTTTACATGGTGACATTAGCACTCCAAGATTCAATGGATGGCTCTCAAGTTCCTCAAGGTCTATTGGATGAAAATTTTTAAGATGACCTCATAAATAAGCTACAGAATACGAACGAGAACTGGATAAAAAGTATCGGGAAAAGTTTAGAACATAGAGTCATTTCAGATAATGCAAAAATGCCTCAAAATTCTTTTAAGTACATCCCTTGAGCATTGACACACTTTTGCTGACGGCTCTTCCAAAACTTTGTTCTAAGGTTCCCTGGTCAGTGGATTCCGGATAAGGGTACTCTTGAGGACACCTGTGCAAGTTTCTTTGAAGCAAACAGGGTCCCATGGTGGTGTCCTTTCAGGGAGGGAGGATTTCACTTTTGGGAATAGGAATAATGGTCTGCTGGTGCCAAGTCGGGACTGTAAGGGGGTCGGGGAATCATTGTGATGACGCAGCAGAAGGTCTTCGAAAGCCGACACTCGACTCTGCTCTTGATCGTCCGTCCAAAGACCTTCGGAGCGAGTTTGGTGAAGATCTTTCCAATGATGCCAAATATTCAGTGATAATGGTGTGCACTGTCATCTTGTAAATTCATTTACTATCAATGATCATGCGCACACATAGCTGACAGTCTGGATTCAGCACTCCATGCACGCAATGCATGTTGTGGTCGGTTCTTGACATCAACGGCCATCCATTGCGGGGCTTGTCCTCAACAACACTCTCTCGGCCATCTTTGAAGATCTTGTGCCACTTGAAAACTGCAGTCTGTGACATGCTTTTATCCTCGAACACTTGGAAAATCATGCCCAACATTTCCCTACACTATTTTCCCATTCCAACACAAAATTTGATGGTGTACCACTGTTCAATCGTTTGCTGCATTTTGCACTTCCACAGAGTCATTCAGCACTAAATACACAATCTAGGCTGAATGAATGCTCGCAGGCGATCGTCACTTGGCACGTGTTGAAGGTGGGACCTCCCAACACCGAGCATGTGCAGTACAAATGCTCTGCAACTTAAAGACACAGCAGGAAGAAATTGTTACCAATACTTTTTGCATTAAAACCTAGCATATATACATACAGGGTTCGTCCGGAAAATAAGTGTACTGACTCCTGGGCTGGGCACGCCTGGAGCGGCGCGCCCAGCACCGCTCTGACGGGCTGCGATTGGAGGGGGGTATGTTGGCAAGCGACGCTGAAAAAGGCAGTCGGCTCTGAGCTGTGGTGTAGTGAGGAGCTCTGTTAACGCGAACCTCCACGCTCGACCCACGTCACGGAACGCGATGCCGAAGTTTTTGGAGCAGCGTTATTCCATCAAATTTGCGGTAAAGCTTGGGAAATCGTCTACCGAAACTGTCGGTATGATTAACCAGGCTTACGGGGAGTCAGCCATGTCCAGATACATGATCTTTCGGTGGCACAAGATGTTCGTGGAGGGCAGAGAAGAGGTCGACGACGAGTCTTCGAGAGGTTCCCGATGATGCCTTCGCGGGAGCGTTCCAGGAATGGGAACGCCGCTGGAACAAGTGTATCAACTCACAAGGGTCCTATTTTGAGGAATATTAGCTTAAGATATGTAAAAGTGCAATACATTTTTTTTCCTGAGCTCAGTACACTTATTTTCCGGACGAACCCTGTACTATGCTTCTGCCTAGAATTTTCATCAACAGTATCCATATCCACCCTTTCCTACCTCCTCCACCACTTCAACTCTCAAAACCTGACTAGTTGACCCTTTTCAACCTTCCCTGCCCACCTTCTGTCTCCCAAAACCGTATTCCCTTGCCCTTTCTCTCAGAGCCGCAAGACAAATTGCAAGACCAAGCAGACATTTGTGACCTGAAATCTTTTATCCACACACTGGAACTTCCGTTAAATCTCTCTCCTGAACTAGGGGCTTTTATTTTCTGCCACCCCCAAAGTTGCAAGTTGCTCCACAATATTAAGCCGTGAACATTCAATGTTTTTTAAAACTAACATCTCAAAAAATAGCTGTTACTCAAACTCTTGTTTTTCAAATTCACAAAAATACTTATTTCATATATTTTTTAAAAAGGTTAATATGCTCTGTAATTTACATCCATATCTGAGAGATCAATGATCAACTCGAGTCCAAAGTGGCATTGAACGACCAAAATAAAAATATAATTTGCACATTTCTCTGCTGATGACGATGGGGCTACCTCCTGATTTCCAACATTTTGACAAAAATATAAATCGCCTTCTTCCATAAGTTATTTTTGGGGTACTACAATGCATGCAATTATTATTTATCATAATTTTTACTTTCGTTATTTCTTCAAATGATGAATCATGGAAAACTAATTCCAAGATATGAGACAAGACGCAATTTATTGTTTAAAAAAATTATCAAATACAATTAGGAGTGGCAAACTAAATCATGAAGTGAGGAGCATGTAACAATTTTAACAAAAACAAAAATGAAACTAAGCGATTATATTCGCAGTTACCTTTTATGTCCCTGTGAACTATTTTCTGGTCATGGAGATATTTCAAACCCTCAAGTATCTGTTTGGTGTAATAGGAAATAGTTGATTCATTTTCCTTCAATGGCCCCCATTTTGATTTCAGCAATGCTGAAAGACTGCCTGAAAGTAGAAAAATAGTTATACTTAATGTTATTTCATTTAGATTTTCACCACTACAAAAAAATCTCAGAATATGATTCAAACTCAATTATCAATTTAAAAATATATCCAGCATTGCAATATTTTTCTAAATAATAAAATTGACATGATTTTAGCAGCATACTTTCATTAATTCCAATAATGATATATAAATACAATATTGTAACAATAAACTTAGTGAAAATTGCGCAACGTGTTGTGCAGTATTATTGTCACTGCTGGTACGGTAACAATCTGCATTATCATTCCTACACAAGGAAGATCCTTTGAATATTCATTGAAGGTATCTAAAACACAAAACAGGAGTTGGTAGGGCATTGGCAATCTGTTTCGATCGACAATTGTTGCATTTGAAACATACATCGTTTTCGATTGAATAGGATGAAAATGTGATAAAAATACTAATATTCTTGATACCATTGAAAAGTAAATCACAATTATGAACTGTTTCTAAGCATTTTAGGTGGCTTCCCACCCTGAGGGCGCGGGTTCAAATCCCGGCGGTGTTGAATATTTTTCAGAGGTATCTCGATCCCTACTTGAGGTGCTTTGTGGAGGGCACTTTGAGGGAGTACGCCGTCCGTCGGATGGGACGTTAAACTGCGGACCCCTTGGCGCCTTTCGTAAAGAGTAGGCTAATGCCGACGCCGGGTTTCTCTCCACCCTTCATCCTTTCCTGTCCATCCCCTATGGCGCAAATGACCTTAGCTGTCGGTCGCCTCCCCTCAAAACTACTACTAAGCATTTTAGACAGTCAGTGCACAAGACAACTTACATGCCTGACAAATCTTATTTTAGAAAACAAAACTTCTTTACTTGATTCCCATCGCTTAAATTTTGACTGGCTGACTTCAAAACTGATCGCAGCAAAGCAACTTTAATTAATGGCATTTGTTAACATTTTCAGGTGGGGAAAAATAACCCACGATTTGACAGTATAAGTGGTTGACTACGTATGAGCTAATATATCAAAGCCCGCACCATAGTAAAATTACTTTGAGAAACAAATACTAAATATTAATGCAATAGTCTGAATTTTCCAAACAATACTCTCAGCTGTCTAAATGATTAAAGCATTTGTATATGACAAACTATCTTTTCCTGAGTATACAGTATCAGATAATTATGATGAAATCATCATGCCAATACAAAATGATCAATTTAACAGTATAATAACGCACTAAAATCAGAAAAAACGAAGGTAAAAGAACGTCAAACAGTTCAGAAACCAAGGCACCAAGATTGACACTGTTTTAAGAAGGGAATGAATTGATGAAGTATCTTGTTTTTATTTAGGTGGTCAATTTTAAGAGACAAGATGAAGGAAAAGTATTGTAGAAGCATATAACATGAACAAAAAAAAAGATTTCTTAAATAAACAAACCCGTGGCCTAATACATGACTGCACGATATAAATTAAACAAATACTAAATGTCATGGCATGTGAGTCACATTTATAGATGCAAAAAAATTTCTAAAAGAACCCACGGTTGACTCTTATGGAGAGAAAATATTTTAAATTATGAAATTTAGGCTAATAACACTAAGTCATTGTCAGTTGAGAAACCCTTTCACTAAGGTGACTACCATTTTCTTTCAGCTGCTACATAATTCTTCATCCTCATTGTTTATTAAAAAACATACTGCAAAAATTAAATGCAGCTGTCACAAAAAAAAATAGTAGTCTTATTGAGCTGTATACAACTTTTATGCCTGAATGGCACCTTACCTTTCCAGAAACTAATATTTGAGTTACATCAGACATCATCACTTTATTGACCAACCATAACACTTGAATATAAATGCATAAAATTTATGGATAGTAACTTACCTCCAGGAACCTGCTCCATAAAGATTTTAAAGTACCCATCTTCCGACACTGATCCAAGATACTGCACTATGTTTCTATGTCGAAGTTGGGAGTGAAGCTTTATTTCTTCATGGAGTGGTTGCACATCCCTGAAGAATTCAAATCACTATTACAGAATGATTTATGCAATAGAAAAAAAGCACTGCAAATATTGTCTTGGAGTTGCAACATGTACTCACAAAATGTGACAGAGAAGTTAACAGTGCACTAGAAAATAATTGGCAGGGTAATTTTTAAAATTTGGCAAGGGCTTTGGAACTGTCACTTTCAGCCTAAACGTTTCAGTAATATTTAGCACCTTATCATTATTTATTTTTAGCAGTGCTCCACCAGGTTTTACTGTGTACCAACATTTGCAATATCTAATAAAGATCAATATCATAACATATTACAGTGGAGCCTCACTTAACGAGCCCCTTGGATAGCGAGTAATTCGCATAAGGAGCGAAAATACTGTGCCCAAGGATAACTCACTTGGCAAGCAGCATTTGGCATAATGAAAGACAAGGAGATGGGAATGCTTTTGTGTGATTGCCCCGACTGCTCACGTTTGTGTTTAGTGCTAGTTCCACAAGCATTATAGTGTTGCTAGTGATCGCACATTTGTCCAAACTTGTGTTCAGGAGTGCTACTCGAGACTTTTTGTTTACAGATTAATAATATTTTATGAATGGCTTTTAAAATGCCTTCAAAGAAAAAGAAAAAGCCAGAAGAAGACAGTCAAAAGAGAATAAAAATAACCGTAAAAATGAAAAGTGAAATCATTCAAAAGTGAGAATGAGGTGTCAGTGTAGCTAATCTATCACACACATACAATGAGCCAACGTCAACGATTCGTACTACCCTCAAGAACATGGAAAAAATTATAAGGGATAGATGCTTCAAAGGGAGCGACAAGAATACTTAGGCAATGGTTGCCTATTCTCAACGATGTTGAAAGGTTACTTCTCATATTGATAAAACGATTTCAAGGCAATGCCATTAACGAGAACACGATTTGTCAGAAGGTGAAAGTGATTTTTGCTGACCTAGTTAGGAAAACTCAAGGATCATGAATGGACAAAAAATAAGCATTTAAGGGAAGCTGTGGCAGGTTCAAGAAGTTTTAAGAGAAGAACCACAGCATAGTGAGTCACGATGAAGCAGCAAGTTCCAACTCAAAGACAGCAGAGAACTTCATCCCGGTCAGGGTGCAAGATTTTTACACTCTGAAACTGTTGCATTGTAATGTGCGTATTGCGGATGACTCCATTAACAGTTACTGTTGCAGCATCTCCCAGATTTTCTTGTAATTCATCAGAGACTTGTAGATTCTGAGGGTTACTTGCCCTGAAATGTATTTAATTGTGACGAGACGGTTCTCTTCGGGAAGATGACATCAAAGCAAACCTATATTTATGCACGTAACAGCATAAGAGATTACATTGCCCTACCACAAGCCAATAAAAGGCTGCCTCACGCTGCCATTTAGCACAAATGCTAGCAGCAATTTGAAAATTAAACCCCTGCTAGCTTACCATTCAGAAAGTCAAAGAGCCTTCAAGAAGTGTTAACTCCAAAGCAGCACACTAAATGAGATGTGGAGGTCAAGGGAAACTTTTGCATCGTATCATGAAAAGGAAGCATCACTCTGATACAGCAGTGGCGATAAAAATGTATACACATAAATTTATTTAACTATCATTCTGAGTCACATTTATACCAAATTATGAAGCGTCGGTGAAAAAAAACCGTCTCTAAACAGCTTTTTGTAAAAAGAAATTAGGTAAGTATCATAAATAATAAACAACTTATTTTAATTCTTTTGTGCTATAGCAAATCGACTTCACATTCCCGGTAGCTTCAATCCGCGATAGAAAAAAAAGGGGAACATGATCCACAATCCTAAGCAATCTATAAATAATTTTCTTAGAAAAAACCTTGGGCATAATTTTTTTTTTTTTATATGGAATGATTATCGTATTTTACATCAATTTAGACACAAAAATTTGTTCACTAACGAGTGTTTAGATTTCCAAAAAAGATTGCAGAATGGATTATGCTTCCATTATGAGATTCCACTGTACGTAACACAAGACAAACATGATGAAAATTCATAATGACCATCAGAATGATGATACAGAGAGCTGTATGTACACTTACACTGAGAGACTGTTTCAGGGTCTACACTTTCACATTCACCTCAGACGGCTATATAAGCAATTTAAATTAAATAAAACTCCTCCAATCAGGGTTATTTCAGATGTTGAAGATTGACACTATGTCTTCAGTATTCCTTCAAGTTAATCATACTTGGAGTGTATTGTGTATTTCTGCCTTTTAACGATATGGTCACATTCATTTGAAACTTGTGTTCAACTCAAAAAACTGGCACATCAAGTTCCTTAACCAAGTACACATGAGCACTGATATACTCCCTCTGGAGTAATGCAATGCCCTACCATCAAACAAAGACATTTTTTAATTGGAATCAAATAAAGCATAATTCATATTCCATGTTTAGGCTTCTATGTTATTCATTCATATGACAATGGTTTCACTTGTCATTTTCTATTTGTAAAGTCCACCAGTTGCCAATCTTGGTTCACTTCCATTGCTGTGAACTGTGGGATTTTTCATATTTTGAAAATGTATAATAAAGGGATAAGATTTCATTAAAAGGATTCAATGATGGGTGGATCCTATACAAAATGTTTTACATCAATGTGTAAATTCCAAGGGTTTCAAAGTGATATTTTGCCATATTTTCAATTCTGAGTAAAATTATTAATATCACAGTTAAAGAGCCAGAATACACTCAACAAATAACACCTGACAAATAATAAATAGCATAAGAGGATGGTCAATCCTTAAAGGGCACTGGTTTCGTCGGCTCAAACATAAACTATTGTTCATAATTAGTAGATTAAAACAATGACAACTATTTTGAGAGATGACATAAAATTCATCAACAAATATTACCTAATTCAGTTAATGTACAATAAAAAAAAAGCTGCACATGGATATCTTTAAAAATGACTTTAAAATTCTTTTCCCTCAGACGATATATTTGATCAAATTACCCCCTGCACTTTTCGCTAGTACTGCTGGCAGGACACAGCACTAAGGAGGTTAATGAGACAATTTATCAAAGGAGCCAGGAATAAAAAAATAAAGCTGTTTCTCATAGCCAAAAATGCATGAATCACTTCATGCCTTTCTTCGAAATTTCTACGGAATGTATTGCTCATTCACGTGCCTGCTCTGTTCGATTATTAATGATTCTTTTACAACCTGACCGGTCTTTCCCAGCTGGGAGTATCCGAGGGCACCATCAAGATTTAATCCCAGGACTCTCCAGTCACCAGATGACTGCCCTCAACTAACACACAGCCTGCCACACCCACTAACATGAGCATGCTCTCAATGAAAGGCACCAACGAGACCACAGTCATTTTCTTCCATCAAATGGACAAAGTACTTTTACATGGAGTACTCTCTACAGGACACTCAATTTGAAGTATCAGGATGCAACCATAAATCCACTGCCCACACTGACTAGAATTAGAACCTAGGCTCATGCCACTCTGATCTACCACGAATGGTTTTTCAACTCCACATGTCCAATCCATCATCGCACAACATACACTAAAAATAAAGAGGGCTTTTGCTTTTTCAGCATAACTGTACAATAAACATACCCCAAATTACGCTCTGGAATCTCCTTGACTGCAATCCGAACTTGGGTGTTAAGATCTCTTGCAGCATAGACAATCCCATAAGTCCCCTTGCCAAGAATTATTTTCTTGTTTTGATCATCAAGCTCATACTCAAACTACAAGTAAAAGAGAATAAAATATTGTACACTTCAATCATGCATGAGGGAAATGAGAAACATTATCACCCTCAAAGCACATTCTTCAACTTCTTCCAATGTCCATCCATAGGGAAAAAAGGCTTGATTAAAAGTGGAACTAAGCATTTCTCAAAAAAAAAAAGGAAAAGTTCATTACTGACGAGCATGGATGGCAAAGCCAGTTCAGCTTTGAGTCGAAAATAAATTGACACTGAGCATATTTTTTTTTACCTTCATCTGGTCTGTTGTTAATGCTGAGTCAAGATCAGTGACCATTCCCTCCTGATCAACTGTCATTTCCAGAATGAGATCATAAAACCTCTGCCGATATCCCTCAGATGGGAGATAAATTTGGAAGTCATCAGAATTTTCGTGGACGTAGAGGAAAAGGCACCGTTCATCTCTCTTGTACAAACTGAAATGGATATGGAAAAGAAAAGGGAATATAATATGGTCCAAACAAAAAATAGATAGATAAGTCAATTCAGTAAAATCTCAAATTATATTTTTCCTGGAGAATGGTGCAAAAAATGTACAATTGACAATAGGAGGGAAAAATATTTTGCAAGATAATTTAATGCTACTTAGAACATGATTAAATTACAACAATTGACAAACCCTATCAATTTGTATACACCAACAGTAGCAGTTAATGTAAAATTTTATCAAACTGACTCAGAAAATACATTTCATTTTAATTCCTATTTCTTGTGGTATTCTGTAAAAGGAGAAAATGTTTGACACGCAACCAAATGAAAATTAGTGAAAATATCATATCAGTCTAGCACAATATCCAGAGTACAGTTTGATAGAAAAGTTTCAATTGCCAAAATTTTCCTCGGTGGACGGAGATGCTCTTCAAACAAAGAACTAACAGCAGAAGTAGACGGGTAGTATTTTTCAGGCCTAAAGGAAACTAATTTTCAAGATGGGATCAAGACATTGGAACAAGGCTGGACCAAGTGCATTAGTGTATAGGGTGACTACAATGGAAAATAAGAAAGTTTCACTTAGGTAAGTTGTTTATTTCTATTTGATTCTGAAAACTTTTCAGATTACCCACGTACGTATATCTAGAGAATGTTTGCACTCTATCATTTGCACTTACCATGTACGTGAATGGATTGAGACAAAATGGGAAAGTATAAGATAAGAAATTTTGATGCACTCTCTTAAAAAATGTGGCACTCAAAACTCTACTGATGGGTCAGATGAAGATTTTTTTTCGGTGGTATATCATAGAGGTTGAGGAAGACGGGACAGAAAACAGTGGATGAATTTGAATGACCAAGATAAAGATGCACTCACTAAATTATCCTCAACAAAGGCACCAAGAAAAGGAGTTTCTTGGTTTTATAGGTTAATTTATTACCTAAATTGAGAAATTATTATTGTTTATTTAAACAAATTCTCATTTCTCTACAAAATACCAGAATCTCTTTTATTCACATTACATGATGGCACTGATATGTAATCTTAATGTTTACGAAATACGAGGGTATTCCAGAAAGTACCCGACTCTACAAAGAAAACACAAAAATTTTGGAAAAAAATGTATTCGTTTTTCAAAATAATCTCCTTCCAGCTCTATACACTTTTCCCAGCAATGTTCAATAAGTTTGACACCCTTTTTATAATAAAAACTGTCTTGCTCCTCAAAATAGCTATTGACTGCCGACATCACTTCTTCACGGCTGGAAAGTCTTTGACCACCGAGCCATTTTTTCAAGTTTGTGAATCTGAGGGTGCTAAATCTGGTGAATAGGGTGCATGAGGTAGCAATTCGAACTTTAATTCATGACTTTTGGCCAATGCAATAACGGAGAACGGATAATGCAATAACTTGGCTAAACACTCAATTGAAACATCTTCATAACACTGGTTTGCTCGAGTGTGAGCCAATGTGGCACCTGTCTTGCACACAGCTTTCTCATATTCAAATTTTCAGTTAATATGCGATGTACCATACTTTTTGAAATGCCTACAATGTCTGCTAGCTCAAGCACTTTCAGTTGATAATCATCCAGTATCACTTTGCAGAATTTCCTCACTGTTTCTGGAGTCATCACCTCATTTGGTTGACCAATGCAATGCTCGTATGGACAGCTCGTACAGCCTCGTTTAAACTCTGCTACATAATATTTTACTTCTGTAAATGAAGGAGCAGACTCACCCAGAGTAGAATCCAGTTCAGCTTTTATATTGGTTAGGCTAAGGCCTTCCTAATAGAGGTATTGTATCACATAACGATGACCAATTTTCCCCATTTTCACCAATTCACTGAAAACGTTCACTATCGATGGCTTCCAAACAAATGCTCAACAACATGATGCCTCCAAACTTGAAACATATGTTTTACAGATTTTGTACTTTCTAATACAGTGATTTTTTCTAACAACTTCTGCTATTTCTAGGTCAGTAATATTTTTCTGCAATACACACAATACACTGCAATATTTTTCTTTACGCAGAGGATTGCAAAATTTTCAAACTGACTGATTGCCCATCTGATGCCCTTTCCCCACAATCTGCTCTTAATTCCATCACTGCTTGGTGCTCTGATTAACAGTAATGCATTAATCCCTCAAAACCAGCTATCTACCTTCTCTTTGAAGCACAAACCACATTCACTTCCATACACTCTTTTGAACTACCCTTTCCCATCTATCAGTTCTCACTGTGATAGTTTAAGTCGGCCTACTTAATCGCCACACTGATGTTCGTGGTCCTTTCGCCATTAAAATGATATTTTTCGGTTAGGTCCTCCCAATTTTAGAATACTGTTCAGCAATCTGGTAGATTGCCTGCCCAAATACTTAAGAGTTACCCAACAGAACCCTTAATTTCTTTACTACCATTTCCCATTATCGCATCCCTTCCTTCAAAAATACAACCTGTAACTTTACTCTCTCATCCCTTGATAATTCCCATCTCTACCACTGTTGATTCCTATCTGATAAAAAATTCTTACGTAGCATCTTCAACGGAACTCTCCATACCAATTACCTTGTTCCTCTCTTCTCAACTGTGTTTCCCCACGACCAACATGTAACTTGAGTCTGATGCAGATTCCAAAATTCCATTTTTTGATCTCCCAACATTCCCAAATTCTTCGTCTCCCCACTATATTTAATTCCGTAACCATTTAGTAACCTTCCCTGGACCTCTCTTCCTCACTCACTTCCTTCCTCAAACGCCAAATAGTCATTTAGCCCTTTCTGCTTGCAAATGTGCTCTTCTGCTATCTTACAGTTGTCCTTTACATTTATTTTGTTAATTTTTCATTAATGCTATTGCTCTCACCTCCGCTTTATATATATATATATATATATATATATATATATATATATATATATATATATATATATACTTAGACTTAAATACTTATAAATGTATATATATACATATATACATACATATATATATATATATATACTACCTTGATCAAAAAGTTCCCGGAATAACCACCGTGTGGTGCTCCCATCGTTCCGATTTGAGTTCTGTTTTTTTTGTTAAATTGGTACATCTGTTGTTGATATTCCCTTTAAATCTTAGTGTCATAACTTGACATTTGCAAAAGTTACGTAGCCAAGAGTACATCTATATATATATATATATCTACTCTACACTACATCTGTGTTTTTATATATTTGTGTGTCGCCGATGAGCGTTCCATTTCGAAGATATTTTATATATATATATATATATATATGTATATATATATACATTCAAACACGAAATCCCGCCAAACGGCGAATAAATACTCATATATACAGAAACATATATAAGGAAAAGGGATAGGAACACGTATAAAGGACGAACACAATAGAGGTGGGGAAGGCGGAATCGAACGGATCACAAGAGTAAAAATATTTCCTCAACCGGGACTCGAACACCGGATCTTTCCACTTGCCGGGCGGATGCTCTTAACCACTTGAGCTATCGAGGATATGTAATTTACCCTGAGATCCGTGGGTCTTATATGTCGCCAAGCGCCCTGATTCTTTAGCCAAGAGATGGCGTCAGCGGGCTGTTTCACCCACCAAAGGAGAAATTATGGATTATTCCACTCAAGAATTTCATATGGAATTGTACTGTGGGGACTACCCTCTCACCTTCTCAGTATCCTGAAGTTACAGAAAAAGATGGTGAGAGTTATGTGTAATGAAAAATATTATGCTCACTGTCAACCTCTTTTTAAAAGGTTAAAATTGTTAACTGTACTTAGTGTGTATATTTATCAATGTGTAATACTTGTTAAATTGCATAGCACTGACTTTGAAACCAATAACAGCATCCACTTATATAATACGAGACAAAACTACAACCTACATGTGAGGTCAACTAATTAAACCTTGGCTACAAATGGCCCCAAGTCTACTGTATAATAATCTACCGGAATGTATAAAAAGAGAAGGACGTGTACCTGTTATTAAGAAAATGGTTCGAGAATTGCTCATTTAAAGTGTTATTATAGTGTAAAAGAATACCTGAGGCCTAATTTATAAATTTGTAGCATTTTCTAATTTTGTAATATTTCTTATTTTTGTAATAATTTCTATTTTTGTACTTGACAAATCCTATGCACTTGCCAGTATTTTTACTATGCACTGTGTCTCTTGGACAAATAAATATTATATATATATATTATATATACAGGGTTCGTCCGGAAAATAAGTGTACTGATTTTTTCCCGCCGCTCCACGCGCGCCCAGCACCGCTCTGACGGGCTGCGATTGGAGGGGGGTATGTTGGCAAGCGACGCTGAAAAAGGCAGTCGGCTCTGAGCTGTGGTGTAGTGAGGAGCTCTGTTAACGCGAACCTCCACGCTCGACACACGTCATGGAACGCGATGCCGAAGTTTTTGGAGCAGCGTTATTCCATCAAATTTGCGGTAAAGCTTGGGATATCGTCTACCGAAACTGTCGGTATGATTAACCAGGCTTACGGGGAGTCAGCCATGTCCAGAAACATGATCTTTCGGTGGCACAAGATGTTCGTGGAGGGCAGAGAAGAGGTCGACGACGAACCACGGCCTGGACGCCCATCAATGACACTCACCGACGAAAATGTGCGAAAAGTTCGCGATGTACTGAACTCTGATCGTCGTCTTAGTGTCCGGATGATAGCAGAGCAGTGTAATGCTCGACAGGCTTCGAAAACGAGTCGCCCGTGTCCGGCCAGCGATCAAAAACATCTGGCCGCTGCATCACGACAATGCGCCGTCTAACACCGCGCTTGTCATGTCGGACTTCTTGGCCAAGCACGGCGTGGCAATGCTGCCGCACCCGCCCTACAGCCCAGACTTGGCACCACTGGACTTCTTTCTGTTCCCGAAGATAAAGAGGAGTTTGAAAGGAACGCGATACGGGACTTTAAACGCGGTCAAAGAGGCCGTGACGACGTGTCTTCGAGAGGTTCCCGATGTGACCTTCGCGGGAGCGTTCCAGGAATGGGAACGCCGCTGGAACAAGTGTATCGACTCACAAGGGTCCTATTTTGAGGAATATTAGCTTAAGATATGTAAAAGTGTAATAAATTTTTTTTCCTGAGCTCAGTACACTTATTTCCCGGACGAACCCTGTATTATATATATATATATATTATTTATATATATATTATGTATATATATATTATGTATATATATATTATGTATATATATATTATGTATATATATATTATGTATATATATATATATATATATATATATATATATATATATATATATATATATATATATATATATATATATATATATATATATATACATACATATATTGTTTTTTAAGGTAATCTACCGGTTAAGGTAGGTTTTTGGATGGACACAACTACCAAACAAACCTTTTATTATTCCTAACAAAACAAA